>NC_137016.1:0-27500 GCF_032717465.1 Coenobita brevimanus | reverse complement strand
CAAGAGGAGGAGGAGGAGGAGGAAAAGGAAGAAGGAAATGATGAAAAGAAGGATGAGGATGAGGAGGAAAAGAGAAAGAGGGGGAAAAGCGCGAAGGAGGAGGAAGAAGTGGAGAATGATAAAGAGAAAGAGGAATGGAAAGGAAGACAAGGAAAGGAGAAAGAGGAGGAGAAAAAGGAGGAAAAAAGACGGAAGAGGAGGAGGAGGAGAGGACAGGAGAGGAAAGAAGGGGAGGAGAAGGAGGAGGAGAAGGGGGAGAGGAAATGAGTGTAATAAGGCCGAGCTACACTGCTTAATACATGATAGGCCTACAATCTTCCCCATACTTTTCAGCATTATAAAAACAATAAGAACAAGGATGACGAGGTTAATACAAAATAATATGAAGAATAAAGAACAGTTATTAACACTATCTAACTATTTAACTGTCTATAGCATGACGACTCCATCCCGTAAGAACAAACATACCGCCTCCTTATCGCCCTGTCCCCCGCCATTTCACTGCCCTCCC
The DNA here is from genome assembly GCF_032717465.1 of Coenobita brevimanus. Lineage (NCBI taxonomy): Eukaryota > Metazoa > Arthropoda > Malacostraca > Decapoda > Coenobitidae > Coenobita > Coenobita brevimanus. The sequence continues at coordinate 26,989 of NC_137016.1, read as the reverse complement.
CCACAGCACACCCCATACACGTAGCCACTGGGGGGGCAGGGGGGCACTTTGCCCCCCCTGGGAATATTTGGGGGAAATGCTGAAAGAGATTTTTGGCATAGTTCTTGTATGACAATACAGTTTTCCTAATTTTACCACCTGTATATTAAACAATATTATCTATTTCCAAAAATTTTATGTGGAAGCAATAATTTCCTTTGAAATTGAAAGCTAAATATAATAAAACCCTTGGGAAAAAAATGACCATTTATAAGTTATCAATTTCCCCTGACACCGTAGATGACGTGGTTAATATTAGAGCTGTAATGATGTTTTGCACATGAAGCCTGATGAGGTGTAAAAATGGCCTTCCTGTCCCCTCAGCCACATCCTCTCACCCTGCAGCCATATCCTTTTACCCTGCAGCCATATCCTCTCACCCTGCAGCCATATCCTCTCACCCTGCAGCCACATCCTCTCACCCTGCAGCCATATCCTCTCACCCTGCAGCCATATCCTCTCACCCTGTAGCCAGTTGCAAACAAAAACTGCACAATTATTACACACAACTGAAACAAGCAGAATTTTCGAAGACTGCATGAAGCCATTTTGATCACCTCAGACTACTGTACATTATACACGGTAAGGTGTGCCAGGGGCCTCGTTTGAGTGGGGGACAGGGGGACTTGCTTCCCCCCCTCCCCCCCCACTTTTTGGAGCCTGGGGGACAGAGTATCTTTTGTCCCCCCCACTTTTCTAGGTGAGAATTTTCAAGATGAATAGCTCTACGCCGTTTTTTTTTTTTTACTTAATGGAAAAATCCTTTCAATGCAGCACAGTACAGTTCAGGTGATATGAAAATCATTCCCTGCTGAGAGGGGCAGGTGGCGTGGTCACCTGAGTCAAGGATTAAGACAGTTTAATCCCAGCAGATGTATTTTTACTTAGGTCAGTCTTGACGTATGCACCACCCCTGATGCCTGAGCCAGTGAGAATCAAACTAAAAGAATAAGTAGTGGAAAACAGAATTTCTACTGCCTACCACCACAACAGTAGTGCAAAACAGAATACCAGACTGGGGGTGGCTGCAGCAGAGGATTTGAATTTATGCATATGTGCTAAGTGGAGAGAGAGAGAGAGAGAGAGAGAGAACCGCAAAGGAAAATAGAAAAAAACGATACGAATGTGGGAAAGTGTGTGTGTTCGGGACACTCACGCCAGATCTCGAGTTTTCATTGGTCCATCCATTCCGCTATCTTTCTTCCAGCAGCCAATCAAAATACAGGGTTTATTTCCGAACATAAACAGATAGTATGGACGCCATTGCATCTCGTATGGTACTTGCTGTGCCGATGTGTGGTATAATTCATTATAATTTCATAGGTTATTACGGAAAATAGCTGTAATTCCTTATATGCACAGAGAGATAAAGATAGCAGGTAAATGATGCACTAAGAGTATAGCGTTGACAGTCATTTTTTCAGTACTAAAAGTGCTCAAGAAATTTGTGGTACCGAGAAAAAAAAAATATTTTGAGGTAGAACGGAGGGAAGTTAGCATGCAGGTATCGATAATACTACCATCTACGAGAGTACCCTGATGACCAAGGATACTAGTGACATGGAGATGTCTTTGCTAGGGCAACTCCAGTGCCTTCTAATTTATTGCTGGTGTTTCCATTTTCTCTCTAATGAAATAGTAGACCTCTGGTAACATTATGTACTGAGTGTTTTTACATACTTGTCCTCTGAAAGGATTATTAGCTATTAACTTAAAGTAACTTCAAGAAAGCTGTCAATATGTGGGGAAAAGATAGTTTTTCTTTAAGACATTGGAAGAAATGCGACAGTAATGATGTCAATTTATTTCTGATGACATAAAGCATCAAATCTAGGAAAATTTGTGGTGACATATTATGGGGAAATATTCCAAGTGTTTGCCCCCCCTGGCAAATTTCCTGGATACGCCACTGGTTCACCCCCCTCTCTCTCACATACCTCCATCCCATCCTTCCATCTCATCTTAGGCCTCCCCTCCCTCTCCTCCCCCCCTTCACCTCACTCACATACACTCTCCTGGCTTGTCTCTCGCTCTCCATCCTCTCCACATGGCCAAACCACCTCAGTGTATTTTCTCCTAACGCTTTCTATCACGTTCACATTAACACCACAACGCTCCTGCACTTCCTCATTTGTCAGTCTGTCTTTCCTTTTAACTGCACATGCTCCTTTCAATAATCCTCTCTCCATCCCCCTACCCTCAGCGAAACATATTTCTCATTTGCAATGAGCCTGGTATGGTATGGGTAACAAGACAACCAGGCACCGGAGCTGGGCATCACACGCACACACCCCACGCCCGACATTAGGTGACTGAAGGCGAGGGAGGGGGAAAGCCGGTAAGGTAACCGTTGGTGTGGCAGATGCGATCATGCGAATGTAGACGGCTAGGCGCCATGGGCTAACCGTCGGAGATATACACCCTACCCCAGCAAGAGCGACACTGAGGCTCACTGACTGCGCTGCTGGCATGGGGGTTTTATAGGTAGAGGCAGACTGATGGGCGCCGCATTGGGGGCGGGGCTTGCAACAACGAAAACTCCCATAAAATAGAGGGGAGCCTTATGTAACTTCGACGAATCTTTATACTGATCATTGTCTTTTCGTTTTTTTCTCTCTCTCTGTCTTGTTCTTGCGTTGCCTCCATGTTAAGCCCCGTACACACTGGGCATCAATTTGTGCAACAAGTTGCGCACGTGTTGAAAATCACAATGTCACTGCATCAGCCTCGCGTGATGGTGACAGGCAAGCAGCGTGGAGTCAACATTGTAGGTGCTGCCCTCGCGCGGCGATGACGACTGACGTTGGCCTTGACAATCCAATGGTGCCACTCATACAAATTTCGTGGGTAATTCACTGTCAGATTTTGAAAACTGTACAGTACTGAACGTAGGCAAGACCATGGGAGATATTACATACAACGTAGATAACAAAATAATTAGTAAATCGGAAAGCGAGAGAGATCTAGGAGTTGGTTGGTAAGACCTCAACCTAGGCACCAGTGTATTGATGCTAGAAATAAAGCAAATAGGGTCCTACGATTTATATCGAGGAGCAATTTTGCAACTTTATCTAGCATTAATAAGGCCACATTTAGACTACGCCGTGCGAGGTGTTAATGAGAGGTATTCCCGGGGGTGGGGTGGGGTGGAGGCAGGTGTGAGGCTGAACCCCATGTGATTATAGTGCTCCAGGCTGTCTATTAATATCTATATTTATTTATCTATCTAGCTATTTTTAAACCTATCTATCTATCTATCTACCTATCCATGTCTACCTATCTGTACAGTATACCTATCTATCTGTAGTTCTATAACATTTTCTCCTCTCTCTCCCCCACAATCTCTCCCCACTTCCCTTCCCTAGCTTCCTCCCCACCTCTACCTCACATTTTGTCTTCCACTCCCTCCACTTCACCTCTCTCCCCCCCCCTCCCTCTCTATCCCTCCTTCCTCCTCAACTACCCCCTTCCAAACACCCCCAGGGCCTCCCCTCACCCAACACCCCAAGGGAGGAAGACCGCCCCTGAGATTTACCTGATAACCCACGTGTACCTTGCCTACCTCACCTGTTTTACCTGTGTGTGTGTGTGTGTGTGTGTGTGTGTGTGTGTGTGTGTGTGTGAAGAAAATGTATGTGTAATTCATCATATGTACACTATTACAATATGCCTGTGTGTACGCCTTTGTGTGTAGCCTATACGTGTGCGTCTACAAATATGTGCGAATATCCTAAGCAATAATAATATTCCCTTGAGAGTTGCCAAAATAATATTACTACAACAATATCAACGTTAATTTACAGTAATGGGATTTATGGAGAAACAAACCCGCTACATAAATACATAAAGCGCTACATACATTTACAAATCTAGCTGAAAGACTTAAACGCATTATTATTATTATTGTTATTATTATTATTAAAGTATTTGTTTAGATTTTACTACTTAATTCTCTGTCTCTCTGTCTGTCTGTCTCTCTCTCTCTCTCTCTCTCTCTCTCTCTCTGTCTGTCTGTCTGTCTGTCTCTCTCTCTCTCTCTCTCTCTCTCTCTCTCTCTCTCTCTCTCACTTCCTGATAACCCACGTTCACCTGTGGCTTCGTCAGCAGGTTAAAGTCTTTTGCTTCCTCTCTCTCTCTCTCTCTCTCTCTCTCTCTCTCTCTCTCACACACACACACACACACACACACACACACACACACACAGATGAGGTCCCAGATAAGGTCCACCACTTCACACTCATTGTTTGTTTTCCACCAATGACCTTCTCTCTCTCTCCCCCCCTCTCTCTCTCTCTCTGTTAACCCAGTATTTCTTTTTTTTTCTCTCTCTCTCTCTCAAAACTTTACAATCCCAACACCTTCAGTCTTTTCACCTCCAAGTAATTTGTCTTCCCTAGGGTCATTTTCGCTTCACCCCCCCTATAAATCTTGCCCTCCTACAGCGTCCCCTTCAGCGTCTCAGGCGGAACAAAGGTCAGGGGAGGCGTAACAAAGGTCAAATGAGGTCTTATCTACTTTACAACTCCGGGATTAGGACAGTGGGGGTGGTGGTAGTCGGGTCTAAAGTAATAATGAAATAGATCATCTAGAGTAATAATGAAATTGATCATCTAAAGTAATGAAACTTTATCTAGCATTAGTAAGGCCACATAGATCATCTAAAGTAATAATGAAACTTTATCTAGCATTAATAAGGCCACATAGATCATCTAAAGTAATAATGAAATTTTATCTAGCATTAGTAAGGCCACATTTAGACTACGCAGTACAATTCTGGTGTCCTTACTATAGAATGGATATTAATTCGTTAGAAAATGTACAGAGAAGAATGACTAAAATGATACATGACGTCCGGAACCTGTCATAGGAAGACAGACTGAAAAGACTGTCTGCATTCGCTAGAGAGGCGTAGAGTAAGGGGAGACTTAATTGAGGTGTTTAAGTGGATGAAGGGTATAAATAAGGGAGATATCAGCAAGGTACTTAAAGTAAGCATACAGGATAGAACTAGAAATAATGGTTTCAAACTAGAAAAATTCCGTTTCAGTAAGGAAATAGGTAGAAATTGGTTTGGTAATAGAGCAGTAGACGAATGGAATAAGCTACCTAGTAAAGTAGTTGCTGCCTCTTCCATTGAGAGTTTCAAGCATAGGCTAGATAAGCATATGACTAATAAGGGGTGGATATAGAAAAAAGAAAATCTTATAACCAATACTATTTCATAATTTTCCCTTTTCAGGTTACACTGTGATAGTCTCTATTCTCCTTTCACACTTTCCTGTAAAATGTCCACGCCAGTTTCTCTATACGGCTTGGTGTTCTTCCTGACTTTTTCCTGCCGGCTTCGGCTGGAGGGTTTGGAGGGCGGGGGAGAGCCTTCTTCTTTGCTATCCTTATCTCATTCTAGTAGTTCAGTTACTCTTCTATGCCTAGCATGGGCCAACCGGCCTATTGCAGTTATCCTCTCTTCTTATGTTCTTATGTGCATGCTAAATGGTTCACGGCACTTCTCTCTCTCTCTCTCTCTCTCTCTCTCTCTGATGGTTTAGGCCTGTCACCCATTTTTCTTTACATCTCAGGTACACAAAAGGAAAATAGAGTCTGTGTAACATTCCTTTCATTTCTGGGTACTGACCGGGTGGGGGAGGGATTAGGGAGGTGGGGGAGGGATTAGGAGGGTGGGGGGAGGGAAGGAGAGGAGGAGGAAGTGGAGGGAAGGAGGGGTAGTGGAGGGAAGGAGGCAAAATGGAGGGATGGTGAAATGGAAGGGTGTGAGCATAAAGGCTACCTCTATGGGTGTGAGAGAGAAGGGTAGGTGAGAAAGGGAGGTTTGGGAGGAGGTGAAAGGAAGAAAAAGAAAGAAATGGAGAATGGAATAATGAGAGAGAGAGAGAGAGAGAGAGAGAGAGAGAGAGAGAGAGAGAGAGAGAGAGAGAGAGAGAGAGAGAATTATGGAGACGAATGAGAACAGCAAACCAAATTACCGAAGGAAGAAAGGATGGATGAAAGAGGGAGACGAAAAGAAAAGAAAAGAATGAAGAGAAAGGAAGGAAGGAGAAAGTGAAGGAGAGAGAGAGGCCAAGGAGGAGGAGGAGAGAGATTAAGACAACAAGAGGGATTAAGGGAGGGAGAGGGAGGTATGGAGGAGGGAGAGGGGGAGGGAAGAGAGGAGGGAAAAAATTAAGAAATAGCCAGAGTATAAACGAAGAAGGAAGAAGTGAGAAACAATGAAGAAAGGTAGATTAATAGACAAATAGTTATACACAGATAGATAGATAGATAGATATATGGACTGACTGAGAGAGAGAGAGAGAGAGAGAGAGAGACGAAAGAACAATCCATCTTATACCAAAAAATCCAAATTGCATCTCTCTCTCTCTCTCTCTCTCTCTCTCTCTCTCTCTCTCAATACCGCAAAGGAGGAGGTTGAACTGTTTGCTCGACATGTGAGTTTTATTGCGGGTTGAAGGATATTGACGAGTTTGTGTGTGTGTGTGTGTGTGTGTGTGTGTGTGTGTGTGTGTGTGGCTGATCTGATGGATGGTGAAGAGATGGAAGGCTGGATGGTTATGTAAGGACTGATGCATTAGAGAAACCGCAGATGCAGACAGAGATCGAGTTGGTTTATGTCTGTATGTTTATGTATGTATGTATGGATAGATGGAATAGAAAAATATTTACTAGTCAATTTTCCACCTGATTTTTACCTGTGTGTACGTATGGATGTATGCACGTATTTATATGCATGTCTGTATGTACATAAGAACATAAGAAGAGAGGATAACTGCAGTAGGCCTGTTGGCCCATGCTAGGCAGCTCCCAGAAGAGCAACTGAACTACTAGAATGAGATAAGGATAGGAAAGAAGAAGGCTCTCTCCCGCCCTCCAAACCCTCCAGCTGAAGCCGGCAGGAAAAAGTCAGAAAGTACACCACTCAGTATAGAAAAACTGGCGTGGACATTTTACAGGAAAGTGTGAAAGGAGAATAGAGACTATCATAGTGGAACCTGAAAAGGAAAAATTATGAATTAGTATTGGTTATAAGATTTTCTTTTTTCTATATCCACCCCTTATTAGTCATATGCTTATCTAGCCTATGCTTGAAACTCTCAATGGAAGAGGCAGCAACTACTTTACTAGGTAGCTTATTCCATTCGTCTACTACTCTATTACCAAACCAACCTCTACCTATTTCCCCACCGAAACGGAACCTGTCTAGCTTGAAACCACCATTTCCAGTTCCATCCTGTATGCTCACTTTAAGTACCTTGCTGATATCTCCCTTATTTATACCCTTCATCCACTCAAACACCTCAATCAAGTCCCCCCCCACTCCACGCCTCTCCAGCGAATGCAGACCCAGTCTCCTCAGTCCGCCCCCACATGACAGGTTCCGGACGTCATGCATCATTCCCGTCACTCCTCTCTGCACATTTTCCAACGAATCAACATCCACTCCACAGCAAGGACACCAAAACTGCACTGCGCAGTCCAAATGTGGCCCTACTAATGCTAGTTAAGAACAGGGTAGAGACTGCCATGGTTTTGCAATAGAGTAGTAGATGAATGGAATAAACTACCTAGTAAAGTAGTTGCTGTCTCTTCCATTGAGAGTTTCAAGCATAAGCTTGATGAGCATATGACAAATAAGGGGTGGGTAAAGAAAAAAAAATCTCATAACCAATACTAATTCATTCGTTTCCCTTCTCAGGTTACGCTATAATAGTCTTTTTTTTTTTCCTTTCACACTTTCCTATAAACAGTCCACGCCAGTTTTTCTATACGGCGTGGTGTTCTTTCTGACTTTTTCCTGCCGGCTTCGGCTGGAGGGTCTTGGAGGGCGAGGGAGAGCCTTCTTCTTTGCTATCCTTATCTCATTCTAGTAGTTCAGTTACTCTTCTAGGAGCTGCCTAGCATGGGCCAACCGGCCTACTGCAGTTATCCTCTCTTGTGTTAATCTCCGGCACAACTTCCTACCAATAACTCTGAGAGAGAGAGAGAGAGAGAGAGAGAGAGAGAGAGAGAGAGAGAGAGAGATTCTGCACATTTATAGCCTCGTTTTTGGGAGAGGAAACGAGAAAGCTCTCTCTCTCTCTCTCTCTCTCTCTCTCTCTCTCTCTCATTATTTCTGTCTTGTCATTCTATCTTTTAGCACTGTGTTTGCCTCCCCCCCTCCTCTCTCTCTCTCTCTCTCTCTCTCTCTCTCTCTCTCTCTCTCTCCTTCATATCATACATCTCCACATGTCTCCACTTTGGCACTAAGACCCACCGTCCATACTGAATACACAAAGGAGTACAAAGGAAAGCAAACAGCAACAGACCTTATCGTCCTTTCGAGGCTGTTTGTTACAGAATAGACTATGACGACGAGATCTAACTCTACATGCTGAAGGGTAAAGATAGTAAAGCAAGAAGGTTCACCCCGCCTCCAAACCCTCCAGTTAAAACTGGCAGGAAAAAGTGAGAAAAACCACCAAGTAGCATGGAATAACTGATTGGAAATTTCATAGGAAAGACTGAAAAGGAAAAGTTACATCTATAATACTGTATCAATTTCATCTATAGGGTACCACGCTAGGGCTGTCTCATACAGGACCGGTGTATTGGTATTAGCGGGGGTATTTTACTGTTAGGAAGCTTCCTAACACCTCTCCCTGACCGATTTATTTCTGCTTCTGCTCCGTTACTATATTCTACTCATGCAATCGATGACGATATGAAGACATAGGAAGCCAACCAGGGGATAGTAATGAGTCGTTTGGAGAATAAATCGGTAAGGAGGAGGGAAAAACACTGTTGGGAGACTGGTATGTAGGGAGAGTACGGTTTCTATAGGGTCACACACACACACACACACACACACACACAACCCCTACCCCGTCGCTCCGGAGGGCGTACATGCATGCATTCAGACATATTTATACATACAGTATATACATGCATCATATATATATATATATATATATATATATATATATATATATATATATATATATATATATATATACACACAGTACATAGAGAGAGAGAGAGAGAGAGAGAGAGAGAGAGAGAGAGAGAGAGAGAGAATAAACTGGCTTAAACCAACACGAACAGGAGCATCGCTCATTGTGAAAACATTGTTCACCTGTGTCAAGATTTTTTTTTTTTTTTTGATCGATTGAACGCAGGTCTGCTAAGTTTATATTTTAGAATAAAGCATTAGAATGGCCATACAATATACATCTCAAGCCAAAAGCAATGCATTCCGTCGGACAAGCAGACAAAGCAGCTGGAAGGTGAGGTGAAGAGTCAAGATGCAAACTACAGAGGAAACAAAGGCAAACATTCTCTGAGGCTCACACTGCGCTCACGTCCCTGGGGATTGTCATGGAGGGCAGAAGGGAATCACAGGTCACAAGATACACCTGTCCATACTTGCCACTCCTTAACCCTTTCTTCCCTATGTTGCTCTCTCTCTCTCTCTCTCTCTCTCTCTCTCTCTCTCTCTCCAAACACACCACAACGAAATGTAAGCAAAAAAGTATATATATATATATATATATATAATATATATATATATATATATATATATATATATATATATATATATATACGTGGAGGGATTGCATATACCGGTAATGACTTTATTGACGTGGAACAAAGTGTACAAGTCCTGGAGTATGATAGTGAGAGAGGGGCGCGCGCACACATGCACACACACAACACACACACGCATGCACGCACGCACACACACACACACACACACACACACACACACACACACACACCAGAATATATTGTCCCTTGAGAATTAGCCTCCCTCCTCAGGTCACACACACTCTTGACTGCCTTTCATTTTAACTTCCTTCTTCCTTATGTATTATGAAACTTATCTCTACATCAAATCCTTTATCAATACCCCTCTTATGTTTCCTTTTTTCGCTCGAGAGAGAGAGACAGAGACAGACAGAGATGAGTTGAAGGGGAGAGGCTGGTGCAGTACATTTAAGGTTATTAAATACGGCGATGAATTACGGATGACTTGATGAGCCTTATAATGGGATACTGACTGCATACTGTAAGTACAGCATGATAAATACAGTATTTTCCTTTGTATTTCAAGACCATGAAAAAAGCGATTATAAAATATAATGAAAACACATCACAACAAAATGTTACAAAAAACGTACATACATACATACAGAGAGAGAGAGAGAGAGAGTAGCACCAGACAGGTGAAGATGTCTTTCCAGATTAGACGATACACCTGTACTGGTCATCAAATGGATTCCTAACCTCACTCACGCACCTCCCACCCCACCAGCCACCAATCACAGACATTCCAGTGGGAAGAGAGTGGGATGAGCTTCTCCGCCACCTCTTGCTGTCGCCACTTTCAGTCTTTGGGGGTTTCATTTCTTGGAAAAGTCAAATCTGCTCTGTGTGTGTGTGTGTGTGTGTGTGTGTGTGTGTGTGTGTGTGTGTGTGTGTGTGTGTGTGTGTGTGTGTGTGTGTGTGTGTGGAGGGTGGGTGATGGGTGGCATAAGGATATGTGTGGGGGGAGTGTTATAGAAATGCTTGTGTTCATGGGCGCCTACGTGTGTGTGTGTGTGTGTGTGTGTGTGTGTGTGTGTGTGTGTGTGTGTGTGTGTGTGTGTGTGTGTGTGTGTGTGGAGGGTGGGTGATGATTGGCATACGGATATATGTGGGGGGGAGTGTTATAACCGATTTAATTTTGCCCAGTCTCACCTAACCTATCAATATTTGCTCGAAATGAACCCTGTCTAACCTCGAATGACCTAATCCAACCTAAATCAACCCAGCCTAATCTAGCTTAACCTCACCTAACCCAGTCTAATTGTATTTAACCTCACAATCTCCCCTAACCTTGCCATACCTAACCTAACCTATTCTGACGCTGCCTAACCCTATCTAAAGCGACCTAATCTCACCCAGTATAACTTAACCTAACAACACCTGACCTAACCCAAACCAGCCAAGCCTAAAATGACCTAATCCAACCGAACCTAACCCAACCAAATAAAACCCAACCCAAAACCTATCAAAACAGACGTATTCTAAAGCAATCTAACCTAATCCGTCTATATCTAGTCGAACTGAACCCAACCGAACCAAAAATTACCTAATCAGACCAAACCCTGCCCAAAGTGACCTAACCTAACTTTCGATCGGCTATATATTCGTTAAGAAAGTTTTTTTGCTGCCTGAAAGTCTACGGATGTCACACGACAAGTTTCGCCCGTTCTGTGTACTATAGTATGAGCGAGAGAGAGAGAGAGAGAGAGAGAGAGAGAGAGAGAGAGAGAGAAAAAGTGTGTGTGGGTGTGTGTGTGTGAGTGTGGGTGTGGCGATGCGTGTGTGCAAGAGATAGAAAAACCCAACTGTCGGTGTGAACCAAAAGGCAGGAGTGGCCATAAAGAATTTTCATGTACACCATTGGGGCTCCTCCACGTGATTCATAGGCTACGCCTTCGCCATCAGACGTGATACCGTTATAGGAGATCCCTGGCCACAGCAGACCTACTCCCCACATCAGACCTACTCCCAAAAGCAGACCTACTCCCCACAGCAGACCCACCCTCACAGCACACTCAGGCATATGTGTAGCTCTGGTGGGCTAGAACAGTAAGTGCTTCTGTTATACAAGACCCCTGGCCACTGGAATCCTTCTCTACTCCAGTGTATGCCTGGTGCGATAAAGCTGGTTCCTGCAGCCTTTAAGATAAGTACATATGAAGTGCCATTGAAAAGAGGTGTAGGTGCTGCCTCGTTTGTATCTTCATAGTGTTCCACCAGGTCGTCGGCAGATGTCTAGTATGCTACTGTGAGAAACATCGAGATCAATGGTTCAGCCTGTTACAACATTCCTTATACCTGGCCCCTGCAGTACCTTTGACAAACAGTACTCTCTTTACCTGGCCCTTACAGTACTTTATTTACCTGGTCCCCACAGTACCTTTCACAGCAGTCCCTTTACCTGGCCCCTGCAGTACCTTTGACAAACAGTAGTCCCTTTACCTGGCCCCTGCAGTACCTTTGACAAACAATACTCCCTTTACCTGGCCCCACCAGTACCTTTGACAAACAGTACTCTCTTTACCTGGCCCCTGCAGTACCTTTGACAAACAGTAGTCCCTTTACCTGGCCCCTGCAGTACCTTTGACAAACAGTAGTCCCTTTACCTGGCCCCTGCAATACCTTTGTCAAACAGTAGTCCCTTTACCTGGCCCCTGCAGTACCTTTGACAAACAGTAGTCCCTTTACCTGGCCCCTGCAGTACCCTTCTGTCTACCACCACACTGCTAGCCTCACGTACTCTCATAATTCGTATGCTGCTGCACTACCTTATCCTGTACTCCTGTCTCCCTACATACATTCTATCACACCAAGCCCCACCATACATACTTAGCTGCCCTTTTGTGCACTCTTCGGCTCACCTTCCCCAACTGCCTCTGTTTTTGAGCTAAAAATCTTCCTGTTGTTTCTGTTTCACTCTCTGTTCTTCTAGCTGGAGGGATTATATAGTGTTCTTTAAATCTTCACTAATGACGGCAAGGTTAACACACACACACACACACACACACACACACACACACAAATGTATATTCAATGGCGTATGCACTTAAGTGCCACTTAAGTGCTAATTAAGTTCCACTTGTGCCACTTTTTTTTTTTTTAACTGTCCGACTCTGGGCAAAGGCTTCAGGGCCTATTTCTTGGAGGCAGTGACCTATTCCAAGGCCCAGTAGTCCTCCTACACCTCCACATGTCACCACTTCGGCGCTAACACCCACCATCCATAATGAATACATGCTAGGGCTGTCCCATACAGGACTGGTGTACTGGTATTAGCGGGGGTATTTTTGCGACATGTCGGCGGGTCATCTGGTAGATCAGGAAAGGCTGCTTTTAGGAAATTCAAATCCTTAAACTGTTCCCTGCCCCAGCCGGGATTCGATCCTGGGTCCATTAGGACTGCAGGCCGCTTCTCTACCGATTCAGGCACCGCCTCCCCCCAGCTCAACTGCCGCTTAAGTTGCACTTAGGCTGTACTTAAGTGCTACTCAAGTGGCACGACAAATTTATGTGCCAGCCTAAGTGGCAACTTTAGTGGTAACTTAGGTGGCAATTGAAGTGCCAACTTAAGTGGCAATTTAAGTTTCAACCTAAGTGTCAACCTAGATGGCAACGCACCAACTTTTGTGGTAACTTAAATGCCACTTAAGTGCCAACTTACACGGCAACTTTAGTGCCATTTTAGGTAGTAACTCAAATGCCATTTAAAGTGGCAACTACAGTGACAATTTAAGTGGCAACTTAAAGTGGCAACTTAAGTCCCAACGTAAGTGCCAACCTGAGTCTCAACGTAAGTGCCAACGTAAGTCCCAACTTAAGTACTAATTTAAGTGCTAATTTTAAGTGCCAACTCAAGTGTTAACTTAAGTTCCGACTCGAGTGCCAGCGTCAGTTCCAACACAAGCGCCAACTTAAGTCCCAACACAAGTACGATCAACGACAATTGACGGAATTACCAACAAAGCGAGCATAGAGCTGGACCGAATTGCACGATGGCAGCAGAAGTGGCGGATTCAAGCGAATCCCTTGAAATGCACAGTAACATATTTTCGTATTAAATCAGCCAAACCCCGCCCACTTTGTCTAAATTCGCGTGATCCCGATCGCGTTTCCATTCTTATTAGGAATACTTGCACCGTACTTGGTCTTACATACGACAAAAACTTCAAATTTCATCATCATATACGAGGCAAGGCAGGCGTGGCTGGCACTGAACTAACACAAATATACCGGTTCCGTAGTGCAGCATCTGCAACTAAATTTCATCTGTATAAAGTACTGATCAGACCACTGCTCACGTATTCACCGTTAAGTCTATCTCTTTCGGCCAAAAGCAACATTCTAAATTTACAGAGAGTTCAAAACAAAGCCATACGTTGGGCACTGAGCATACGGTGGGATGATTTTGTCACCAACATACACTCTCATGAACGCGCCAACATTCCACCCATCAACACTTACCTTCACCACCTACAACAAAAACAAATCACCAAACTCACCGACGTTCACACTGACTTCATCGACTTTTTCACCCGGATCACACCCCCCACACGACCTCTAGCCAACCTCTTCCACCCTGACGCAAGACCTGCACCAACCCCATTGTTCACTTAAGCACCAATAGTTTATTTATTACTGACCCTTTTATTAATTAACTTAGTTCACACCCAGCAACTCACTTAAGACTCTAAACCACCCCTACACCCCCCATCAAGATCACGGCTACAGCCCAATACTCCGCCCACCCCCAAGAGACAACCTACCCTGACTCCCCTTCCTCCACTCTTCCCCCCTACCTCCTCCCCTTTCCTTATCCCCCTACCCAAGCCCCCCAGGGCTACAACACCTTACCCTAACACCCGTATCCTAAATCCTACCCAGGCTCCTGGAGCCGGAAAAGATCAGATGAACCTGAGAGGCAGCCAATAAGCCAATGCTTGGCAGAGAAAGCCGTAGCTATTCACTCCTCCCGTCCTTAATTAACAACACAGTGCACGTGCGAGACCCCCCCCCCTTCCCAACACCAAACACACGCACGTTGGGTTAAGCCCCGACACTCTTTCTCTTAGTCTAACATGCACTTTACACAATGCAACCAGGAACCTGAACTCTCAGTAAGGCCGGGAGTTTAAATTAAGGCCTAGTTCCTGCCGTCATGTGTCGTCGCCCTGGTTGCATAACACTCATCACATATACACAATCATTCTTTACCTTCTTTTCCCCTCCTTTTCTATACGTCATTATTATTATTATTATTAAGTGGTCCCTGAAGGCTGCGTCTGTCACCTGTGCCTTTGCTACCACACTTCCACTCACCTCTCGTAGGCCAAGGCTATTTTTATGTGGCCTTGGTACAGCCCACCATTTACCCTCCCCCTCCCCTCTCACTGTGTGTGTGTGTGTGTGTGTGTGTGTGTGTGTGTGTGTGTGTGTGTGTGTGTGTGTGTGCACGCATTTATTATTATTATTATTATATTTCGACTTTATTTCCACACCACCTACTGTCTTTGCCAGAATTCACATGTTTCTTCATTGCGCTCAAAAATATGTAACGCCCATATGCAACATCACTGCGCTCCATTAGAAACTTTCTTCCATCTACCTTAGCATATTTAAACCCGATTTTCTTCAGAACCTTTCTTAATGTTTCTCTGCTGCCGGGGTAGGAAAGGGTCTCTTTAATTTCTTCATGTATTTTTGCCAGTGTGGGTATCTCTTTCCTCTCGTAGAAACCGAGCACGGTTCGTCGTAGAACACCTTCATTAAATTCGTCAAAGAAATCAGCAATGGGTCTTGTGCGTTGCCGTTTCTTGGGAGACAAATTCATTACTTTCTTCATTATCTCTTGCTTCTTTGCATATTCTTTTTATTGTTCTTTCGCTTACTTTTGTTGCCTCAGCTGTCCAGCAAGTAGCCTTTGATAAGCTGGTAATAAAATCCCCCTTCTCCTTCTCTCGCTGAAAAGACTGGTTTACATTGTATATAACTCTGGCTTGACTGTGCAGGTGTTTTGATTGAGGCTTTGGAGAGGCATCCATTATCCTCGCGTGCGGAAGAGGGAATGAAGCGCGCAGAACAGGACAGGTGGTGTGTATGCGTGCGTGTGTGTGTGTTGTGTGTGTGCGTGCGTGTGTGTGACACTAATCTGACCCAAATCCGCCTCGAAAGACCTGGCACACAGCATGAACAACTCTGCCAAGTTGTACAAAGTTCTTTGTAATTACTATAACAAAAAGCGATTCTTTCATAAAAACCTTATAGCTTTTTTGTATAAGTAAAACTATACTAGGCTGTACCAAAGCCATCCACAAATATTTTTAGATGAGCTTGCCTGTATGGGAGGTCAGTTGGAAGTATGGCAGAAGCGCACAGCTGACAGGCACACTGTAGGGGCCGCTTTAAGCGTGTAGGATTTCCAAAGTACGGGATGCTTGTAGTTTCATATCATCATCATCATCATTCTTCTCCCACTATTATACGCCAGGATCCAGGAAGGGGTGATAAATTCATGAGAAACTTTTTATTTTCTTCTAATTTTCTTCTTGTTTTCGTTTCTTCTCGGTAGAAAGTTAAATTTTTGGTGGTGAGTCGCCCAAAACATTTGCTGTTCACTGTTCATGGGACTAGGTTTAAATGCGCGCCAATGTCTTCCCATTCTACATGAGATATACGTACTGTATAGAGGTTCTTTATTTTTCTAACGTATGCTTAAACAGTACAGTATATTTATCCTTTTGCTGCATGTACTGTGTTAGTACCAGTGATGTTCGTGTTCTGTTCATTCTTGAATGCCTTGTTACTGTAGAACAAACTCGTACGAACAGTTAAAGACTAAAATGAACGAAATAGCACTCAAAATATCGTCTGAAATAAAATAAAACATGAGTATCAATATTTACGAGAAGGCGCGCTGATGGAGCGCGCCTGGTCTTTTTTACGCTGTTTACGGTGTTAGTAATCGTGATGTTGGCTGTTTGCTCATTATTTTATACTCATTTTATTGCAGGACAAACACTTACGAAGAAAAAGAGACTAAAATGAATAAAATAGCACAAATAATAACGTCGAAAATACAGTATACACATTTACACCAGCTGCCTATGTATTTCCACATGTTATTGTTCATTGTGTTATTGAATTGGTAATGCTGTATTCCGTTCAACCTTAAATGCATGTAGCCTTATAGAAAATCACACTGAGAACAATATGATACGTAAATGAATAATGTAGCACGAAAAATAAGGCCAGAAATAAGAAAAGTATAAACAAATGTGAAAAATTACGCGATACATGGCAACCCTGGCTGACGTTGACGTGTACAGAGGTGTAGAGGAACGATGAGAGAAGAGAGTTGAAAATAGAGAATGCTTACTAGGTTAATGGAGGAGGAGGAGAGGAAAGAGATAAGCAAGGAGGAGGAGGTTGGAGCTGACTGAGACAAAAAAAAAAAAAGACGATAAAGTGATTTAAAAAACAGAACGAAATGATGTAAAAAAATTAGGTTTTGTAATTCCTCTCATGCCTTCGTCATTGTGCCGTTGTTTATCGTTCAGTGTCTATATTTGTTTCACCCCCCCCCTCTCTCTCTCTCTCCTGTAATCCTCCCCCCCCCATAACCCTCTCTCCCCTTCCTTTCTCTCTCTCTAATCGCTTCCCCACTTTACACCTCAATCAATTTTCTCACCACCCTTCTCTTTTCTTCGTTTCTTCTCTCTCTCTCTGCTCTCCTCCCACTTTCGTGTCTCTCCTTTCCTCTCCTCTCTCCTTTCCCTCCTTTTTCCCCTTTATCTTTTCTTTCACGTTTTTCTCTTTTCTTTCTCACTTCTCTTTCTCTCCCTTCTTTCCCTTTTCCCCGTGTATTTCTTTCCCTCTTCTTCTCTTTTCGACATCTCCTTACACTTCCTCTTCCTTATGTCGTCTGTGTTCTTTCCTGTATCCTACCTCCTTTCCCCCTTTCATCTCCTCTTTTTTCTCTTTTGCTTTCTTTTCCTTCCCTTTCCTGTTGTTTCTCTTTCTCTCTCCCCTCTCTCTCATGTATCCCTCTCTGTTCCATTCTCTTATCCATATACCCCTTAACTTCATCTTTTCTTTCTCCTCTCTGCTCCTTTCCACATTCTTCCTTCCACCTTCCTTGCATTCTTCTCTTTATGTACTCTTTCCTGTATAATTCCTCCTCCTCCTCTTCCACACACACACACACACACACGTAGGCGCCCCAAAAGTACGGGACGGTACTGTAGGGAAGTACGGTACGGTATGGTATTTTTTTCACCAATAAGAACGGTGCCAAATTACGGTACGACATTTCTTTAAGTACGGTACGGTACGGAATTCCTTTTTTTTCCGTGCCTTTTCCGTACCCATTGCCGTGCTTAATTATTCCAATGTGACTGTCCACTGTCCAGAATAATCCAGATGACAAATACTGACTTGTAGATAGGATAACCTAATTGTTTCCCTGACCAATGTTTTAAGATATAACCTTATGTTTTAGCGTGTGTGTGTGTGTGTGTGTGTGTGTGTGTGTGTGTGTGTGTTACAGACTTATAAGGTAATATTTCTGGTCAAGCCATAATGAAGATAGAATAGTGTATACTTTTAGATGGGAGACGTGTAAGTAATTACGAGACGCATATGATAATGGTTATTATATACAGTATATTTCTATTATTTAACATTTGTTTTGCTGTACGTATCTAGTATATTCCTTGCCCACTGTAGGCCTACAGAGTTAAGTGATTAATTTATAGATTTGATTATACAATAGTATATAAATAATGCTTTGGATTAGGTATTTACTGTAGGGCCGGCTGCAGCATTGCTACTTGACCCGTTAAGTGGTTGATTTTTATCATAGTCTGATTTAAACACAATTTTTCACAGAAAATTCTACTACAATCCAAGTCAGTAATCCTTAATTTTATTTAATCCTATTGCCATATGAATGTAAATCAAATGTTAGGTCAATTACCTCACACACACACACACACACACACACACACACACACACACACACACACACACACACACACACACACACACACTTAATATATAATTTCCACTAACAGCAAAAAACACAAATATAATAAGTGAGTATTGAAACTGGACGAGGAATTGCTTGCAAAAATAATTTATATTATCGATTAATTTTCACAGAAACGTAATGGCAGACGTACA
This sequence comes from Coenobita brevimanus, assembly GCF_032717465.1. Taxonomy (NCBI): domain Eukaryota; kingdom Metazoa; phylum Arthropoda; class Malacostraca; order Decapoda; family Coenobitidae; genus Coenobita; species Coenobita brevimanus. The sequence continues at coordinate 8,194 of NC_137016.1, read as the reverse complement.
GTACGAAATTAGGTACGAAAGTTCGGAACGAAATTTCATTTTATCGCACCAGTACGGTACGGTTCTTTATGTATGCAACGAAACTACAGTGCGGTATTTTTAAACTATCGGAATTATGATATTTTTTCCGTACCGTACCGTACTGCCACCCTTGGCGCCCATGAACACACGCATTTCTATAACACCCTCCCCCATACATCCGTATGCCACCCTTCAACCACACACACACACACACACACACACACACACACACACGTAGGCGCCCATGAACACGCATTTCTACAACACCCCCCCCACATCCGTATGCCACCCTTCATCCCCCCCACACACACACGTACACACACACACACACACACACACACACACACACACACACACACGTACACACAAGACTTTATTGAAATGGTGAGAGTCGGACGGGAAAGGGAGTGGGGAAAGTGAGAGGGGAGTGGGGAGAGTAGGCAGAGTGGGCGTGGGAAAGGATTGCAGAAAATGAGAAAGGGTGTGAGGAGTGTGAGAGGGGAGTGGGGAGAGTGGGGAGAATGAGAGGGGAGTGGGGAGAGTGGCAATGGAAGGGGAGTGGGAAGAGACTGCGGAAAATGAGAGAGGAATGGGGAGAGTAGGTCTGTGGGTAGAAAGTAGGTTCAGACGGAGGGTACCACAGCTATAGTGACGTTTGATGACTTTCCTTGGAGCAGCAGAGAGAGAGAGAGAGAGAGAGAGAGAGAGAGAGAGAGAGTGTGTGTGTGTGTGTGTGTGTGTGTGTGTGTGTGTGTGTACGTAGTTACTCTTATGCCTGTTCACAATCGTGTGTGTATTAAAAAAAACAGTCATGAAAAAAATCCCTTCTTATGGCCTAGATATAATTTTTTCAGCTAAGGTTTGACCAGCTTTTCTGGATCGAAACGTCTGTGTGATCCCCCTCCTCCCCTCTCTCTCTCTCTCTCCGTCATTGCCTACAGCTAAAGACAAAAACACAGACACATTATATTCACTACAGTGCTTCTCCCTGCCTCACCCTGGCTCTGCCTCCCTCTCCCTGCTTTTTCCCACCCGTTTCTTCCTCTCCCTGCCAGTCTCTGCCTCCCTCTCCCTGCTTTTTCCCACCCGTTTCTGCCTCTCCCTGCCAGTCTCTGCCTCACCCTTCCTCAGTGTACGTGTGTGTATTTGTACGTATGTGTGTGTGTGTGTGTGTGTGTGTGTGTGTGTGTGTGTGTGTGTGTGTAAGTTTGTGTAATTATGTGCCTGTGGGTGTACAGTATGTGTCTCACCACAATGCACTGCTAGACACCCACTCCACCCCACCACCAAACACCTTCTTCATTTCTTGCCACAGAAAACTTTAATATTCATGGATCATTTTCAAAAATCAAGTTCGAGTATGTTTTACCGTATTGCGATGAAAAAAAAAAACTGCAATATTGGGATCAGATATGAGTACAGAGATGTTTTATATAAAGTGCGAGACTCAGTGGGCAATACGTATGGTGTTAGCTTGGCTGGTGCAGGGCATCTGTGTTACCATGGCAACCTGCCCACCTCACAACACACACACACACACACACACACACACACACACACACACCTCTATCAGCAAGGCCCATCATAGAATACTTGTGTTTGTGTGTGTGTGTGTGTGTGTGTGTGTGTGTGTGTGTGTGTGTGTGTGTGTGTGTGTGTGTGTGTGTGTGTGTGTGTGTGTGTGTGTGTGTGTGTGTGTGTTAGGTATGTGGATGTGTTGTGTGTGTGGGGTAAGTGTGTGTGTGTGTGTGTGTGTGTGTGTGTGTGTGTGTGTGTGTGTGTGTGTGTGTGTGTGTGTGTGTGTGTGTGTGGTTAGGTATGTGGATGTGTTGTGTGTTCGGTGGGGTAAGGGGTGTTCGGTTTGATGTGGTTGCAGTGTGTGTGTGTGTGTGTGTGTGTGTGTGTGTGTGTGTGTGTGTGTGTGTGTGTGTGGTTATACGAGTATGTCGTTGTGTGTGGTTATGTATGTGTGTGTGTGTGTGTGTGTGTGTGTGTGTGTGTGTGTGTGTGTGTGTGTGTGTGTTAGTTCACTACACGTCAAACGACTTTGGTTATACATAAGACAACGTGCTATTAAAGTTTGGGCACAACTATAATGCAATGTTCTATGAAGTCAACTACACTCATAATAACGCGACGCTTCGTCTCCTCTGTCTGTCTCCTTACCCTGCGTCTGTCTGTCTTCTATCTGTCTGTCTCTGTCTTCCTGTCCCTCTATTGCAAACCACAAACTTCTCAACTGTCCACAACGTCCTAGATTATCATTGTATCACGCAGTATATTATTTTTTCATTGTAAAGTGGCCGAAATTTTCGTCCTTTTGCAGCTTACTTCACATGGGTCATTGGCAGAAACGGACAACGCTACGGCTCCCTTTCCATACCACTTTTTTGTGACTTACATTTTCTAGCATTAATCTATTGCTACAACTCAGCATTCAGGTTGGAGGGATGGAAAATTTGGGCCAAGTTAGAGTAAAACGAGTACAGAATTAGCAGAAGCCAAATAGCATACCTTTGGAGGGTGCAGCGGGAACAAGGCAAGATCGCAGGAAGGAGGACAATGGAGGGAAATCCAGCAAATCCAAGCAACAGCCTATGAAGTGACGCCAACAACAATTGTGTCTCACACTCGGTTCAAACGCCCGTCCACTTTATCACTAAACACATGTGGTTCTGAAGTATGACAAGAGAAAATCAAATAATCGTGTAGACGTGACGTACTGATGCACTCTCTCCACGGAGTCTATCTCTGAGCTACTGTTTATTACTTGTTGATTACAATGCTTCGAGAATGATGAGTCTCTGTCTCGGACACGACAGCTGACTGAACCTTTATCCTTGTCTTATACCCCTGACCTTTTACTGAATGCTGCAAATGTCGAATTACTTCATCCTAACCTAATTCAGGTTCTAATGACAGAGATGATCTGGTTACATGACTTCCCCGCGCACCTTTTGTGACGCCACAGACTAAGTTGGGGTGGGCTTTCAGTTCAGAGAAAAGCAGTAAAATGGATGGGTAACTGCGAAAAACTGATCACTGTCCGCTGACTCTTCCCGCTCTGCTTTCCAGCGACAACGTTTCTCTGATTGTAAGGACTTGTACGGAATTGTTTATTCAAAATCTAAATTAAAAAATAGGATAATCTGCTGACTTTTTCCGATAATCTTGCTAACAGACAGGCAGGCAAACAAAGACAAACAGATAGGGCGGCAGGCAGGCAGACAGGGAGACAGACTGGTAGACAGATATATAAACCGGGCCAAACACAGCTTCATCGGGCTTTCTCTGTTGGGTGTAATAACACCCCCTAGTAGCAGAAAAAAAGATAATTTTCTCGTCGCTTTTCTCATTACACATTTTGCTTTCAGCCATACTCGTACTAGATCACGTCAGTTAACAATGATATACGTATTTGGGGATTAATAAAGCTTTAGTTTCATTTTGTATATGAGAGAAAAAGGCAGTGAAAACACCAATAGTATCCCCTAACAGTCTGATACCAAAGCCTTCTCCCGTTCGCCTCTGCCTGGGTTTTTTCCTTTAACCATTTTTTCCCCGAATGGAGAATTGTGGCAGACTCCTGTATTTCATAAACTAACATTTTATTCATTCTACGTACAGTGTTCTTAAACGTGAACTGATTTTGTCCTATTGTGCTAGAATATTGCACGGTGAATCCACCGTGGTGCACAAGAAAGGATCTAGCTTGTGCATTTCTTGTGCACCACGGTGGATTCGCTGCCCTTGTGTTCACAACATCAGGTGGGATGGGTCCAGAGGCGAGCAGGTTCTCTCGAGACTGGCAGAGATTCTTTCTAAGAAGCGTCAACATAAAGAGTTCTGTTATGGCCTGGATGAGGTGTCAACTGTCCTACTCCCTTGTGAGGTGTGCACTGTTATGCCTCAGGGGCACCAAATCATCAGCCCTCAGGCCTGTCTCTCTGGCAGGTATGGATTACGAAGCTACTGTGACCAGCAACTCCAATAGAGTAAAGTTTTTGTTGACACTGTAATACAAAAAAAATCTAGTAGTAATAAAGTCTTTTGTGGTTGGTGGGGCACTCCCCATCCACTCACTCGATGTAATGTTGCTCTCTGGTGCCTGCCCTTTCCTCCCTTCCTTCCTTCTTTCCATCCTTCCTCATGTCTTTTTCGCCTTCATTCTTTCCTCTTCCTTCTGTCTACGGGTGACTATATACTGAGTGACAAGCCACATGGTTTCCTGTACACCAGGAAACCTTTTACTACGCTGGGTGGTAATCATATAACCAATTTATGGAGCCTGATGGTTTAGTGGGCAATTAAGGCGCTCCAATCGGATTGAGCCTGTGCAAGTTAATATCCAAGGGATGGTTAGGGTTTAATGCTCAGGTATTGTCACTCAAGGATGAGTGAGGCTGGTCATTCTCATCATAAATGTGAGGACCAATTTGCCTAGCTCCAGGCTCCTATGCTCCTCATGGGGCAACACAGGATTAGATGATGAATGAATGAATGAATGATGATAAAGTGTTGGCATATGGTTGGTAAGGACAGTGGCTGGTGTGTTTGGGGCCAACAGATTGTATTATGGTTAGTGATAACCTTCACATTACAACTCCAATGGTGAACTGTATTATGAGGCTGGCTGCTGAGCTGCACGGTATAATTCCCAAATGGATGGAGGTGATTTGCTTGTTGTATTATTTCTAAAAGTGGTAGCTGTAGTAGTAACAGTGGTAGATTTTTTTTTTTTTTAACCAGAAGATGCACTCAGCAGGTTGGTGATGTTTGGCTGAATGCAACACATCCAAAGAACATCACTGTATTTCAAATAAATACCAGTAATTCTCAGAAATACCATGTTATTTGGACATGTTGCATTCAGTCATCACCAACCTATCAAGTGCATCTTTGCCTCGATAAAAAAAAAAAATAAAAAAAAAAAACTAAGTATAGTAGTAGTTGTAGCAGCGGTTGTAGTAGTTGTAGTAGCAGTTGTAGTAGTAGCAGTAGCAACAGCAGCAGCAGCCGTAGCATCATCATCATCATTAGTAGTAGTAGTCCATCCAGTACCGTAATATATAAACCACCCTACATAAACACCCCCCAAGAAATCCATACCCAATTTAGGTGAAAGAAACACATCTTTAAGTTGTGTATACTGTATTTATTTCAGCATTTATAACAATTTCTTCTAAACTATTTGGGCTAACAATAGATTATTTGACCCAGTGAAAATACCTTATATTTCAGTAGTAATTGCCATGGAAATTACTCTTGCTCAGTCCCCTCGGGTGAAAAGAGATAGAAATAACTCGTCTTTATACGTTTAAATCCAATAACTTCCCTTCCTCTTGTCCAGTTCCCTTAGATGAAAACAAAGGGTATTTAAGCCATTTATTTGTATTCAAGCATATATAATTTGAAAGGAGCATGTGGAGTTACGTGGAGAGACAGACTGACAAATAAGAATGTGAAGGAGCGTTGTGGTGAGGATGTGGATGTGACAGGAAGCGTTAGGAGAAACACACTGAGATGGTTTGGCCATGTGGAGAGGATGGAGAGTGTAAGACTAACGAGGAGAGTGTATGAGAGTGAGGAGCATGTGGAGTTACGTGGAGAGACAGACTGACAAATGAGGAAGTGAAGGAGCGTTGTGGTGTGAATGTGGATTTGATAGGAAGCGTTAGGAGAAACACACTGAGGTAGTTTGGCCAAGTGGAGAGGATGGAGAGTGAGAGACTGACGAGGAGAGTGTATGTGAGTGAGGTGGAGGGGGGAGAGGGAGGGGGAGACCGAGGAAGAGATGGAGGGATGGAGGAGAGAGGTATATGAGAGGGGGGTGTAAGTTGGGGGAGGGTAGCGACATGGCAGGGGACAGGGCAACATGGAGACGATTTGTTTGTGGTCACTCCTTACCCGATGAAGGCGTCCATAGACAGATATATAGAAAGGATTAATATTAAAGATAAATATTAATCAGCATAATAAAAACAAGCATTTTATTTCGAACTAGAGTTCAATTTTATTCGCCCCTGTGTGGAGTACAACTCTCATGTGCGGGGAGGCTCCCCACATACAGCTCTACTCAGTAGGGTAGAGTCAAAGGCTTTTCGTCTCATAAACTCTCCACCTCTTACTGGCTCCCTTCAACCTCTGTCTCTTCGCCGCACTGTTGCATCTTTATCTCTCTTCTATCGCTACTTCAATGGTCACTGCTCCTCTGACCTGTCTGCTTGCATCCCTCCACCTCTACGACGGGTGCCTAGCACCCGTCTAGCAACAAACTCTCATCCCTTTTCTGTCCAGCTCTCTAATCCAAGAGTTAACCGTTACTTCCAGTCCTTCATTTATGCAACAGGTCAACTCTGGAACTGTCTCCCTCTGTCTGTATTCCCTACTCCCTATGATCTCCGGTGTTTCAGACGCAGTGTGTCCAGGCATCTCGAAATAAACGGATCGTGAATTTGGCTCTCTTTTGTATTGTTTTTGTTTTTTTCTTGGAAGGAACGGTTTGCGGCCTCCTGGCCTTTGATTCCTTCTTTCTTGCATTAAAAAAAACAAAAAAACAAGGAGCTTCGAATCCCGTCAGTCACCCTCTAACCGTGAGAGGGGGAGGACGCTCAAGCTGTGTGTCTATTCTCAGTGTTGATAGTGTTTAAACAGCTTGCCCATCTTGCCGAGATAAACAAAGGTAAGGCAGGATATTGTTCATCAGTTCTTTGATACTGCCTATTCTTTCAGTTGAGCCAAATCATCTTTATTAGTGTGTGTGTGTGTGTGTGTGTGTGTGTGTGTGTGTGTGTGTGCGGCCAGTGTGTTACCATGGCAACCTCCCCACACCACCACAGTTACATACACACAGTTCCCTACCACCACCTTTCGTTAGAGAGTATTGTGTGTGTGTGTGTGTGTGTGTGTGTGTGTGTTTATCTCTGTGTGTGCGTGTGTGTGTGTGTGTGTGTGTGTGTGTGTGTGTGTGTGTGTGTGTGTGTGTGTGTTTATCTCTGTGTGTGCGTGTGTGTGTGTGTGTGTGTGTGTGTGTGTGTGTGTGTGTGTGTGTGTGTTAGCTCACTATTCGTCAAAGGACCTTGGTTATACATAAGAAGACATGCTATTAAAGCTGCGGCACAAATATAATGTGCTATGAAGTCAACTTACACTCAAAAGAACGCCACGCTTCTTCTGCTGACTTTTCCTTATAATCTTGCTAACAGACAGGCAGGCAGACAAAGGCAGACAGGCAGGCAGTCAGGGAAGCAGAAAAGGCAGACAGGCAGGCGGTCAGGCAGGCAGAGAGACTGATAGACAGATATATAAACCTGGCCAAACACATAGCTTCATCGGGCTTTCTCGGTTGACTGTAATAACATCCACTAGTAGCAGAAACAACGATTTTTTTTTTCTGGCCACTATTCTGATTACATATTTTATCAGCCATACTCGTACCAGATCACGTTTGTGCGTATCTGAGGATTAATAAAGCTTTAGTTTCACTCTGTATATGAGAAAAAAAAGGCAGAGAAAATATCAACAGTACCCCCAACAGTCCAATACCACAGCCTTCTCCCATTCGCCTCTGTCTACGTAGACTTTTATCACAAACACTATAGACACGCCTTCACGTGGTGGCACTGATGAGAGAGACAGACAGGCAGACAGACAGAAAGACAGAGAGAGAGAGAGAGAGAGAGAGAGAGAGAGAGAGGGACTGACAGACAGACAGACAGACAGAGACAGACTGAGAGACAGGAAGACAGACAGAATGAAACAGAGAGACAGACAGACAGACAAGCAGACAGACAGACAGACTGAGAGACAGACAGACAGACAAGCAGACAGACAGACAAGCAGACAGACAGATAGACAGACAGAAAGAGACAGACAGACAGACAGAAAGACAGACAGAAAGAGACAGAGAGACAGACAGATAGACAGAAACAGACAGACAGACAGACAGATTGACAGAAAGAACAGACGAACAGACAGACAGACAGGCAAACAGAGTGGCTGGGGACGAGAGGCCAGAAGAGACGGGCTGGGGACGCGCCTGACGTATCATATTCTCTAGTCTGGCGCGTCCCCAGCCAAGGCCTTCTAAAATTAGAAGGCCTCGCCTCGTCGGTGGGGGGGACGGTAAGCGTGGGGGTTAATGGAAGAGAGAGGGAGGCTTTGGGGGTAAGGA
>NC_137015.1:40972404-41032931 GCF_032717465.1 Coenobita brevimanus | reverse complement strand
AACCACTATCTCATCATCCCACGGCAACCTTATTTAATAAAAGGCCTTCCACCCAGGAAGGAATCAGGCAGCATGAGGATAGGACTTCTAATTACTGCCTTCTTCCCGTGCAAGGAGAACACTCAGAAAATGCTTTTGGAATTCTTTCAGCCAATTTCTTTAGGTGTTTAGAACTCCTAGCATCATATGGAATCTCATGGAGAGACAGGCTGACAAATGAGGAAGTTGAAGGAATGTTGTGGTGTTGATGTGGATGTGATACTGAAGCGATTAGGGAGAAACACATTAAGGTGGTTTTGGCCAATGTGGTGAGGATGGACAGTGAGAGACTGATGAGGAGAGTGTATGTGAGTGAGGTGGAGGGGAGATGGAGAGGGACGCCAAGGATGAGATGGAGGGAATGGAGCTGGAGAGGTATAACAGAGAGGGTGTGTGAGCTGGGAGCAGGGGAGTGAAATGGCAGGGGACAGAGTGACATGGTAGGCGATTTGTTTGTGGCCACCTTACGTGGGATTAAGGCTGTCTGGCAACAGACAGACAGACAGACAGATTTAAATGTTGCTGGGTAGTGAGAGCAGCAGCCCTGAAAGCCTCGGGTACCTACACTCCTGTTGGGGCAAAGAAAGGGAGGATCGGAGTGTACCAAGAAATAATTTTCAATGTCACATTACTGATTAATTAAGCTGATTACTGAGAATACTGTAGTGGTAATAGTAGTAGTAGTAGTAATAGTAGTAGTAATAATTGTGATGGTAGTATAGTAGTAGATAGTAGCTGTTGTGATGGTTGTAGCTTCCTTAGTTACGTACAGAGAGACACTGTTGATGTTTAAATTACTACAGGCATGTTGGAGTCTTTATAAACAATACAAACAGATAGGTATTGATATTTTATAGAGGTGTGACCAAAAGAAATGGGACTCTTGGCTGCTAATGACACAATTCATCATCCACACAGTAATGAAGTACATCCATAGTGTTGCCCAACATCTCAGCACTGTATGAGAAAAAGCAGCACTTCAATTAACCTATTATCTTTCTTTTCACAGGTGGTTTTGTAGCTCCTGTCAAGTGTCCTCTGTCACAGAATGAGCCTTGAGCAAGAGGATTTAACATTAAGTTCTTGGCTAACTTGGGAAAAACTCCAGCAGAAACCCATGCCATGCTGAAGGATTTGTATGGACAGAAAACAGTGTCCCGTACACGTGTCTGTGAGTGGCACAAGAGGCTCAGGATGGGTGGGTTGACGTGGAGGATGACCCAAATCCAGGACGTCCCTCAACAACAAGAAATGATGCCAACATCCAGAAGGTCAAGGAATTGGTGTGGAGTGATCACGGACTGATGATCAAAATGATGGATGAGCAACTGGGATTGAATAGGGAGTCAGTGAGGTCCATCTTATTGGAAGTTGTGGGTATGCGGAAGATTTGTGCAAAGTTGGTGCCCAAACTGCTCTTTGAGGACCAACAGACCCGCCGTGTGGATGTGTCACGGGACATTTTGGAGCATCACCCTGCGCCATCCTGTGCTTCTTGTGCCACTCATAGACACATGTACAGGACACTGTTTTCTGTCCCTACACATCCTTCAACACGGCAAGGGTTTCTGCTGGAGTTTTTCCCAAGTTAGCCAAGAAATTTATGTTAATCCTTTGCTCAAGGCTCATTCTGTGACAAAGGACACTTGATAGGAGCTACAAAACCACCTGTGAAAAGAAAGATAATAGGTTAATTGAAGTGCTGCTTTTCTCATGCAGTGCTGAGATGTTGGGCAACACTGTGATGTACTTCATTACTGTGTGGCTGATGAATTGTGTGATTAGCAGCCAGTGTCCCGTTTCTTTTTTGTCACACCTCGTATGTTTGTATCGTTTCTAAAGGCTCCAACATGCCCACAAATAAGTGGGTTTACTAGGTGCTCTCCTGATGCAGTACAGCCTATGAATTGCTATGCAACTTTAACTTTAACTTATCCTAAAACTACCATCTCTCCATCTTGATTGCTGAGTTGTGCCAAAAGATTAGCACTAGAATATGGTGCTAGTTATGAAGAAGTATCATGGAAAGGATGCAGAGTTGCTGTACTATATTGTCTTTTTCTTTCTTATGATGTATGAAATAGGCTTCAAAAGGATGGAAACCTGGGCCAAGTTAAAGTTAAGACGGTATACTGTAGCTAGTCATGTTATTTCAAGATTTTGTTGGTACTGCATTCTTTAACATGCAGTAGAAGTGGTGCATTTAAGAAACAAAAAATCTGCAGTTACCGGTACTATTAATATTATTATTACCATTATTATTAGTACCAGTATTACTGTTATTATTATTATTATTATTATTATTATTATTATTATTATTATTGTTACAGTATTATTATAATTATTACTATATTATAACATTACACAAACCAGGGCAAGCAGCACCAAACCTGGCTGTGAAAGCAAAAGGTGGAATGATGCAGGAGACAGCAGCTTCAGCCTGCACTCCACCTGGTTTGCACCCAGATGACCCATGGGCCACAGCAGCAATATTATTCTTATTGTTGTATAGTCCCATGGCTCATTTGGCTGCAACACGAGCTTGGTGAACTGAGAGGCTCAAGTTGCCCTTCACTTGCTACTCACCATGCTCCTTTCAGGGGAGAGGGAGTTGAAGAACATTTGTATAATCAGTTATATTGGCTGCACCACTGGAAAATGTCTGTCTGTGTATCTGTCTATAGCCAGACACCATAATCCTGTATTGGGTGACCACAAACAAATCACGTCCATGTCTCCCTGTCCTCTGCCATTTGGCTGCCCTCCCTCCAACACATCCCCCTCTCTCATATAAAGTCCCGGTATCTCTCCACTCCATGCCTTTATCTCAATTATGTTCTCTCCCTCTTTGCCTCTACCATCTACCAATATTTTATTATTCAACAGGTACAGTAATGTTGTCTCCGGACGTCCCTGAATTCATACCAAGGAGCCAGCAGGTGACACAGGTGACAAAGAGAGAGGGCAACACTTCTGAACCTTTTGGACAAAGAGATGCACAGCAGAAGAACATTACCACTTCTGAAGCCACAGGATGGCAGAGTCAAACATAAGGAGAACACTACCACTGGGTCAGTACTTCATGGACATGCTTCTCCATCGCAGTATCCCCTAAGTGATCAGTCTGGTTTAAGAAAAGATGAACCTGAGTATAATAAGAGTGACAGACCTAAGTTTTCCCTAAATGATCAATCAGGTGTTAGGAGAGATGATTGCAAATATGATAAGAGTGACAGATTCAAGTTTACAAGTGATCAGTCAAGTTTTAAGAAAGATGATCATAAATGTGTTAAGAGTGACAGCCCCAGGTTTACTCAGGAGGATCAGCAGCCAGAGAATGCTACTGCTGCTGTGTCCAAATATAACTTAAATTCTCAGTCAAGTGTAAAGAAAGACTATAGTAAACATGGTCACAGACACAGATTTACTGAACGTGGATCAGTGTCACCTCAAAATGACACAACTGCTTGGAGACTCAGAGCTTCAGATTCCAGTAATTGGAGTGTTAAAGAGGAGGCCCAGGGTACCAGTATATCCACAAATTTAGCAGCTCATGACCACCCTCTTGATTCAAAATCCCTGACAAGTCATAAGGCAGAGGAAGAGGAAGCAGAGAAATATCAGTCAAAAAAAGATACACCAAGAAAAGACAGGAACAAGGCTAAGAAATATAACTTTGCCACAAGTGAGGTGTATTTTTCCAGCAGCCCATCAATAAATGCATCAAGGGATGAAACAGTCACGTATAAGAAAATCCTTCAACGCAGTCACAATGATGGAGCTACACAGAAAGCAAAAACTTCGCCTTTCAGCATCTCACAGCTTGAACAGTGGCCCTCGCTTGGTGGCTCACAAACTTGGACTCCTGCACGGGGTGAAGAGAAAGAGTCAGAAATGGGGCAGGCACAAAATGTCTGGTCAAATAACAGCAGTGACATACCACAAAAAGAAAATATAAGTAGCCCAAATATTTGGACATCTACAAAGGATGAAAAGAAAGAGCCAGAAATAGGAAATCCACAAAATGTCCAGTCAGGTAACAGTACTGATATGTCCCTCAGAGAAAATGTAAGTAGTCCTAAGAATAAAAACTCTTGGCAGATTCAAGGTTCAAACTCTTCTTATTCTGAGTATAGTACAGATGCATGTGATAACCCGCATAATGAGAAAGGAAAATCCCAGAAAAATAAGGAAAAAAACATAAAAGTGTCTCCCGAGAAACACAGGAAGTCTGACAGGATGAATGCTGCGGAGAAAGCCGACATTAATTTGACAAAAGAAAGAACTCCTCCAGCCAGACAGAATAATGGTCCAATCAGCCACGAAACTGGAATCAGGGTCCACTACTGAAACTCCCACTCATAGTAGTAAGTCTATGAAAGTTGAAAATAGAGTTGAAGATGGTATCCCTACTCAGCCTAAAAATAATGGAAATATCCTTTCTCTGCCGAAAACTAATGATGCTATAGCTAATTCATTCTTAAAATCAGGAATTAATGATACTTTTGAATGGCAAGTACAGGGTGCAAAAAGAAGCAACACAAACCCAAAGAGTTACACGATGAGAAGGCTCATTCACATCGGACTGAGAAGAAAACATTAAATAGAGATTATGGTAAGAAAGGTCAGGAATTACAGAGTGATATGAAGACAACAGCAAGTAGCATTATTGTAGTCTCAAATAAAAAGACATATCAGACACGGGCTCTTTTCAGACAAGAGATCCGAGCAAACGTAACATACACGAGAGGAGAGGAAAGGTCCAAAATAATAGAGAGCCTCAAGGAGGAAGGGGAAATATATCTCATGCAAATGATAAAAACCAGAAAAATATAAGTAGCAATTCATTCACTGACAAAAAACACCATGAAGGAAATTATGCCAGGAAAACAAAACCAGGGGATGCTAATAATACTACAGAAGGAAAATCCCAGAAGCCTCTTGATCCAGAAGCTGCTAAAAAATGGTTAGAGGCCAAGCAGCTGAAAAAGGAGGAGAAGATCAGGAAGCGCGAGATTAAGATCAAGGAAGCTCAGCAGAGACTCAAATCTGACTCCAAGGTAACCATGGTAATGAGAGATTTCCTAGAGAAGGCTTTGTCTGGAGGTTCACAGAAAGCCATATCTAGTCGTCAGCAGGTACCAATGTTGAGTAATGAGTACCCAGCCTTACACTGGACAAAGACTAGTTCCACAGGGGCAGTGCCTAAAAGGAGGACCTACAGTTTTCATGCAGCAGATCATCCTGACACTACAGTTGATGCATCCAAAGGCAAAAGTGCTGGGATCAAGATGGCGGATTATACTGTTCAGTCTCAGCACAGAAGCGATGTATCACCCACCAAAAATGACAGCAGTGTGCTAAATCAAGTGGGACTTGTTAGTTACAGCAGTGCACTACAAACAGTAAAGAGGAACAGGCAAACAGTACCCGAGAGAAGTTTTGTTGATTCTCCCCAAGGAGCTGAAGCCTTGCCCACCAGCACGGTCAAGAAGAAGGTGAAGACAAAGGACCTGATAGAGGTTGATCTCATGGCATTTGCTGAAGAGCTGAAGAATTGCAAAAAGCTAAAAACTAAGGTCCCTCAAAGGGTAAGAATCAAACTCCAGTGTGTGGTTACTTTGTTTTACATTTATTTGTCCCAAAGAGAGCTGTAACGGCTTCACTTTAGAATTCGCTTCCTCAGATTAGTGTACCCTCAGACTTCGACACCTAGCAGTTCAGGTTCAACTTTTACAGATTTTTTTATGAATGAAGGACGTCTGTAGTCTGGTGTACGGATTTTCTCTTCTATATTTAGTTTGTTTTCCTTCCTCTACCCATCTGTTATTAAAAGAGAAAATCAGCACTGCAGTAGAGTATGGTGTTTGTCACAAAGAAGTCCTATGGAAAGGATAGAAGGTCATAGTACTGTATACTGTATATATTTTTCCTCCCTGCCATTGAGCTATGAGAAGTAAGATGCAAAGGACAAATATCTGGACCAAGCTAAGGTATAAGAATTAACTATAGCTATTCTGTACCCCTCACTTTGACAGTGCAGAGTTGTAACAACAGATTAACACTAGATTGCGGTGCTAGTTATAGAAATGTTACTGGTATAAAAAAGTGTAAAGTTGAAGCATTCTCTCATTCTGCCATTGATCTGTATGAAATTAGCTGCAAAAGGACAAGAATCTGGGCCAAGTTAAAGTGAAAAGAACATAAAAATATGTTTGAAAAATAGTGAACTTTTCTTCATTACATTAAAGCATCAACTTTAATATAAATCTTAATTTGTAATACAAGCATATGAGTGAGCAACATTTACAGCACTCCTGATCTTTTACAAACAATAGACTCCTCAGTATAATCTATGGGATTCATTAATGATTCACATAGGTCTTATTGCCCACCTCCAGTTTTGTGTCTGATATAAATTTGTTATATCTACCCTTGAAAACATTTATAGAAGTGGTAATCACAACATTTTTTGGTAACTTGTTCCAGTCATTTATAATTCTATGCATAAATGTACAAATTCTGTGTATGAAAATAGTACTGTATAATCACTGTTCCGTATCATTCAGTACAGGCTTTATATATATTGTGTTGTGGTCATTATTTTGGGTGAAAGTCAACTGTTAGGGGATTTTTGAGGGTCATCATGCAATAAGTACTAATTTAGCTTTCTTTTATTTTTTTCCAGAAATTTTCAAAGGATCTAAAAGCTTCTGCCAAAGTGGTATGTACTTAACTTTGCATTTGTTAAAGAGGTTATTTAAGGCTATATCTAACCCTGCCAGTTCAAACGTATATCCTAAACTGAATAAACTCACTGTGAGATGACAAGAATATACGGTAAGAATTTAGCTAATGAAAGAGACTGTCTGTTGCCAGATGCATTCATCCTTTAAAGGGTGACCACAAACAAATCCTCTCCATGTTGCCTTGTCCTCTGTCATTTGTCTGCCTTTCCCCGAACTCACACCCTCCTCTCATATATCTGTTCACTTCATCCCTCATTCTTATCCTCTGCCACTCCCTTCACCTTACTCATATACACTTTTCTAGTCAATCTTTCTTTCCCCATCCTCTCCACATGGCTGTTTTTGGATGATTTTAATGTTTAGCATGAAAGACATTTTCAGTTTGGAGGATTTAGGTGGGAAGTAAGGTCTGGATGATGATGATGATGATGATGATTATGATTTAAGCATAGCCTTCATTAACTCCATTACTCTCTGGGGACTCTCTTAATATGATTAGGCCTACCATTGTCTGGCAGAAATTTGAATAAGTTAAACAGTACATTACAAAATTCATGGGGTTAATCAGTTAATTCCAGTGATGTATTTGCATTTTGTTTTTTTGCATTTTAAGACCATTTTATTTAACGAAGGAGAAACTTTTCAAACTGGAGTTAGATATAGCCTTTGTGAATCCTGTATTTACCAGACATCATCCCAGAGTTGAATAAAATAGTCTGGAAGTACCAAGAATGAATACAGTAAATTTGTAAATATGATCACTGCATCAGAGGGTTTTAGTACTATAGTAGTAGTAGTAATAGTAGTAGTAGTGGCTTCTGTAGCCCCAGGGTAATCTGGAAAGTGAACTCAGAGGTCAGCAGGCAGAAGTTACTCTTCTTCTGCAGTCAACTAACCTCACGTAGAGGAACAAGGAAGGACGTAAGGGACATTCGTATAATCAAGCAGTGGAGCTGCCTGGTTTTATCAGTGCCATCACATGAAGGCACTACCAGCACTATCAAAGGGATGATGGAGAATGATGCCTTTATGTGGTGGGTGACACTGATAGGATTGGGTATTGGAACTACCTGGTTATACAGATGTCCCTCACCTCCCTTTCTTTCCCCTGAAGAAAGGATGGTGGGCTGCAGGATAGGGGCAACTCCAGCCTGCTGTTCACTGGGTTCACATTCAGATGAACCTAGGGCTGCAAAGCTACTACTGTACTACCATTAAAGGAGTTCAGGTGCTGGAATATGTATTTACCTGCAATAAAAAATGAATAGCACTATGCCACACTTATTTTTTCTCTCAGTTTCAGGTGAGACGAGGGAAAATTAGAGCCAACAAGAAGAAAAATTTATCAA
Source organism: Coenobita brevimanus (assembly GCF_032717465.1). Classification (NCBI taxonomy): domain Eukaryota; kingdom Metazoa; phylum Arthropoda; class Malacostraca; order Decapoda; family Coenobitidae; genus Coenobita; species Coenobita brevimanus. Next base: position 41,024,794 of record NC_137015.1, on the reverse strand, counting down.
AACTGAAGAAAGCAGCTAAAAGACTGCAGGATGATAGAATAGCAGCATTGAAAATTATATTTAATGGTAGGTAAATTTACATGGTGTGTTATTACATTCAGTGTTTTGATAGATTGCATTAATAATAATAATAATAATAATGATAATAATAATAATAATAATAATTAGTGGTAGGTGGTGGTGACCATCATCCACTCACTTGGTGTAGTGCTGCCTACTTCTTCCTTAGCCTTTATCATTCTTTTTCTGTGCCTGCCCTCTTCTCTTCCTATTATCTCCCATCTTTCCTGTCCTTCCCAACAATCTTTCTGGCTGATCCACACTCTACCAGACTTCCTGCATCCACGCCACATCCACTCACGTACTACTGAATGCCACAACGACTTCCCTGCTCTTCCCCTCAAACTTCCCACATTCCATGAACCCACCCTCATCCCCCTGGTTGATTTACTGTCCTCAGGCTTGCTTTGAAACTTATTCTTGTGTTTTGTCATAGTCAGTATTAAGAAAGGGGGATAGACATACCCCATAACTAAATTACCTGGATATCATCTGGTGGTAGTGAGAATAAATAGAAATGACAACCATGGGCAGAATGGGTTATTTTCCATGTGTTGACGATGATGATAATGTAATTACAGTTTTTTCCTTCTCAACTCAACAGAAGCAAAGAGAGCCATAGAGAGACAGAAGACACAACCTCCTACAAGTTCATCAACACCAGCGGACCTGTTACCTGTCGAGGAGGAGGAGAAAGAAAAGAAGGAGGGGGTGAAACGGGATGAAGAGACCGTTAGGAAGGAGTCGACAGCACCTGCTTCAAGTGAAACCGCCCTAAGTGAGACATATTTCTGGTTTGTGACTGAGTGGTTAAAGCTTAAAAACATTCATTTCTAACTTGCGAGCAACTTTATAATGAATCATAAGTAACTTTAAGTGAATATCGTCATCATCATCATCATTATCTAATCCTGTGTTGCCCCATGAGGAGTGTAGGAACCCAGGGCTAGGCAAGTTGGTCCAGACATTTAAGATGAGAGTGACCAGCCTCACTCATCCCTGAGTGGCATTACATGAGCAATAAACCCCAACCACCCCTTGGATATAAACCTACATTGGCTTAATCTGGCAGGAGTGCCTTAGTTACCCACTAAACCACCAGGTGCCATAGTTTGGTTATGTGGTTATCACCCAGCGTAGTAAATGGTTTCCTGATGTACAGGAGACCATTTGCCATGTCAGTCAGTGGAGAGTCACCTGTAGACAGAAGAAAGAAGGAAAGAAAGAAAGAAAGAAGAGGAAGGAAGGAAGGAAGAATGGAAGAGAGGAGAGAACAGTCACCTGAGAGCAGCATTACGTCGAGTGAGTGGATGGTGAGCGCCCCCACCTACCACTAATAGATGTTAATTCATCAGCAGCAGAATAATGAAACAGCTTTTAAAGTGAAACAGCTCTAACCTATTAAAGTAGAGTGATATTTTCTATTTTATTCTCTCATGATACAGTTTTATTCAGCATAAGAGAGACTTTGAAGTAGAGAGGTTAGAAATACCCTCCATCAACCCCATCACCATAGAAAGTCTTCCAAAGGAAAATGAAAGAATCTGGTAGTTATGAAAATACAGTTGATTAATACATCGTTGGATTCATGCTATTAATTTAGGCCAAATTGTAACTCCCTTTTTTTTGACAGGCAGAGGTTTGTGTGTGAGCTGAAGCAGACAACCAAGTTAATGGGCAAGATGTCATGCATCATTATGGCATCAAATATACAGAAGTGCTATGAACCAGGTAACAACATATTTGCATGTTTGTTTTAACTCGGCTCAGATCTTAACCTCTTTCAGCTCAGTTGATGGCCAAATGTAGTTGGATGAGAGTCAGTTTGACAAGCAACCAAGGAGATTCCTACCTCATAATGAAGGCTTACAGAATTTCATATGCCCTTGACTTGGTATTCAAGGTGTGGAAGTGGCCCAGCTTTGTCAGCTGAAAATTAACCAACAGTAGTGTGTCAGCTGTTATTATATTACTGTATCCCTTTTCTATGTGCTTAATTGAGTGAAGTAAGCGGTGATTGATTATTTGTTATTTCATGTCATTGTTTGGTCTAATAAATTTTGGGTTAAGAGTGAATGCGTGAGAATGTTGTACAGTGTGGTACAGTACAGTACAGGTACTGTAAGTAGTGTTATAAACAGTAATGTAGTAGTAACCACAACCCTAGGCTTATCTGAATGTGAACCCAGTGGATTACAGGCCAGAGATGCCATCTTCTTGTAGCTCACCATTCTCCTTTTAGAGGAGAGGGAGGGAGTTGAGGAAGTATGTATAACTGGGCAGGGGAGCAGCTCGGTTATATCAGTGCATCCAAATGTAGGTGTCTTTTTCTAGCTCCATTGTTTTGTTTAATTTTTGAAGGCTCTATGCATCGGTCTTGGTCACCTAATGGCGGCTGTCCATGCTGCTCGATCTGTGGCAGCTTCCCTATTCAGTCCCTCATCCCTGAGGTCACACTGAATGACATCGTCCCAGGTGTTTTTCGGTCTACCTCTCGCAACCCTATCCCTAACATTAACACTTCTCACTTTCAGCACCCATTTATCATCATTCATCCCCTCCACATGCCCAAACTATCTTAGTCTGCCTCTCCTCATCACAGCACCAATACAGTCCAGTCCCAACCTACTCCTCAACTCTTCCATCATAAACCTAGCTCCCCCAGGCCTCACACTCGGGGATGCACTGCACATCCACCTAATCATTGTCATTTCTGTACTTTTGAGCTTGCGAATATCCTCTTCCTTTACTGCCAGGTCTCACTACCATACAGCATTACACTCCTAACAAAAGCTGTATACAGAGATCCTTTACCACAGAGGGAGAACCCTCTCAATGTCAGGAGAGGCAACAGCTCCCTGAACTTCTTCCAACCACTCCTTGCTCTAGCCACAGAGCTAGCTCCAGCCCTGCCACAAGCACATAACATGTCTCCCAAATAACAAAACTCTTCCACACACTCAAGAGATCCACAGCAAGTTCAATCCTTTCACGTCTGTCAATCTCCACCTGCTCTCTCTGACACACCGCACACATGAAATCAGCGTTATCTCGCAGTCTACCTCTAATACCACTACATCTCTTATGCACCCAATTATTACAGACACTGCACAAGATGGAATTACTTCCTATGCCCTTGTGGCAAATCGCACATAGCCATTCTCCTTCTTCTTTGACAGTACTGCCCCTAGCCCTGGATACCATCACTTTTGTTTTTTCTTCATTTACTCCTAAGCCCTTGTGCCCCATGCCATCTCTCCACTTCCTAAATAATGTAAAATGTACCCAATACAGTACTGGTATTTGTCCCTCAGCATCGTTTTAAGTGTGTTTAATGATGGAAAGGGTCGATTGTAGCCAACCAGTTTTTAAAAAATAATTTCTGAAATTTGATTAAAGTAAAACCTGTATGGTCTCTGTGTATTTTTACTGACTGCACTCTGTTGTGTGTAGCCTTTGGTAATCTATACATTTCAGTTCAGTTCCCTGTACAGCATCCCTTCACATACACTGTACCATTCACCTCATATGCTTTATACCTCTTAGGGGTCCCACCCAAAAATCTGAAAAATCTGATAATCCAAATGATTCTCGGTCCACTGCCATTGGGATTGATGGACTTTTATTGTACAGCTTATTAATTTTAGACATCTCAAACTGTAATAATTATTTTGGGTATCAGTGTCCCCATCCTGCACAGTAATTTATCATGTATGCCATCTCTGTACTGACCCTTTTCCTAGTCTGAAGTGCTGCTTTATACCTGGTACTCATTTTGTCTTAACTTGGCCCAGAGTTTTGTAATTTCTAGCTCAGTGGCTGAAAAAGACAATGCCCTGTACTCTGGCTGTATATTCTCTTCTTAGCACCTCTTCTTGATTACTATTTTTTTTTTTACTATAACCTGACATAAAATTGCCATCTCTCTATTGTAAATACTGAGTTGGAACAACAGATTAGCACTAGAATATAATGCTAGTAAAAAAAAAAAAAAAAAATCCTGTGGAGGGAATATAGAGCCATAGCATTGCCTTTTTCTGTCACTGGACTATGTGAAATAAGTGGCAACAGGAAAAAAAATCTGGACCTTGTTAATGTAGAAGAAGCATAGTATAACCTTCTAGTGTTTATCTTTTGCAACACCTCAGCATTCAAGATGAAGAGCTGACAGTTTTAGGCCAAGCAGAAGCAAGAGTAATATAAGGCACTCTTCCCCTGCAGGAGGTCTAGATGATGCTGTGGAAAAGACACTACAACAAGCAAAACTGCAAGAGGTGCCGGTTGTATTTGCACTGTCGCTGAAGAAACTGGGAGGCCTTGCCCACATCAAGCAAAACGTTTCCTGTGTTGGCATCATTAATTATGAGGGAGCTCAGGTGCAGTCACTTATGTTTGAATTCATGTGATGTTTGTGGTTTTGTTGGTTATTTTGTGGAAGTAGTGTGTGGTGAGTAAGGATGGAAGCAGTATGATGAGTAAGGATGGAGGCTGTGTGATGAGTAGTATGGAAGCAATGTGATGAGTAACGTTGGAAGCAGTTTGACAAGTAAGGATGGAAGTTTAATAGAGTGCAGGAAAAAAAAAAATAGTACAATGAGATACTGACAAAAAAAAAAAAAAAAGGAATCCCCTAGGCTCAGTAGGTTAAGACAAGGATATTTTTTTTTTTTTTTTTTTTAATGGTAATGACCTAAAATTGCCATCTTGTCATTGTGACTGCTAGGCTGTAACAGTAGATGAACACTAGAATATGGTACTTGTTGCAAAGAAGTGTGTGGAAAGTACAGTACTGTGTGTTGAGCTGTAGCATCGTCTTTTTCTGCCATTCAGCCACCTGTAGTAATCTGCAAAAGGACAAACATCTGGGCCAGGCTGAGGTAAAAAAGGTATTGCTCCATGTCTGCAGGTAGCATTATGTAAGCAGGTGGTGAATCAGTAGAGAGGTGATCCACTATCCCAATGGACACAGATTTGAATCCTGGCTGGGGCATGGAATGGTTTAAGGGATTTGGATTTGACATGCCATAAAAACACCCCCACTAATACCATTACACCAGTCCTGTATGAGACACCCCTAGTATGTATTCAGTATGGGTGGCAGGTGTTAGTGCTGAAGTGGTGACATGTGGAGGTCTATGGTTTGTAGAACTGCTGGGCCTCAGGGAAAGGACTGTTAAGCATATGTCCAGAGTCAGATACATTAAAGGAAAAAAGGATGAAGTGAAATGACGGTTTTGCATTTAAGCCATAATTGTCAGAGTAACATTTCACTATAGTCCTTTTGCCTTAACTTGGCCCAGGTTTTGATCCTTTTGCTGCCTATTTCACGTATCTCAGTGGCAGAATGAGACAGTACTTTGGCTCAACATGATTTCCATAGTACTTCATTTCTAGCATTATATTCTAGTGCTATTCTCATGTTACAACTCAGCAGTGAAGGTGGAGAGATGTCAGTTTTATACCAAGTTACAGTAGAAAGGGTAAAGTAGGGTGATGATGATGATGATGATGATGATGATACTTAGATCCTACCTCAACCTTGCTTTATGTGGGAATAAGGGTCTGGATGGTGATGATGATGTTGATGATAATGATGATTATTATTATTGTTATGACAATGATGATAGTGATGACAACAATATGAGATTGATAATGCTGTAGTGGCTGATGATGATGATGATTTGGATTGGCTTATTTTCAGGACTCCTTCCACAGGTTGATGGCTCTGATACCAGCTGCAAAGGAGAAGTACCAGGCTTTGGTCAGGAGTCGCCAGCAGGCCATCCTTCCCCTATCCACACCTCCTCTCCCTGCTCCTCCCCCTTCGTCACTTCCTGACCTCACCCCTTCCCCCTCCTCGTCACCTTCCCCATCCTCCACACCCCCTCACATCACCCCTCCTGCTTCCTCACTCCCTGAACCCACCCTTTCCCCCTCCACCACACTGCCTCACCCCTATCCTCCTCCCTCCTCCATCCCTCCCACCACCGCTAACTCAACACACATCATTCCTATATCCTCTACAAAGGAATCCACTAATTGATATTCGAGTTCAGTTTATATTTGTGCACTGTTTTCTCTATTGTAAGGTTTGCTTGTGATTGTTTGTAAAGCATGGGAGTGTTGAAATGCAGTCCATCCAAATATAAATTGCTGTATATAATCTTTGTACTCTAACTTGGTCCAGATTTTCATTCTTTTGCAGCTTATTTTACATAGCTCAGTGGCAGAAAAAGACAATACTTCAGCTCTTCATCCTTTCCATGTAGCATTTCTTCATGACTAGCATCATATTCTAATGCTAATGTATTGTAATTCAACATTCATGATGGAGAGATGGCAATTTTATGCCAGGTTAGTGTAAAAAGAGTATAATGACGGGTGATGGAGTTAGAGTGATGTAATAATTAGAAGCAGTTGTAACCTCAGGATTATCTGACTGTGAACCCAGTGGACTGCAGGCTGAAGTTGCCACTCTCCTGCAGCCCATCATCCTCCGTTTGAGGGGTAGGGAGGGCATTGAGGATGTTTGTATAACCAGGTAGCTTCACCACCTAGCTACATCAGTGCCACCACATGAAGGCATCCCTTTTCAGGATGAAAATGTTGTAATGCCGTCAATCCAAATATGAATGATAATTACGGATGTTAGGGTTCGAATGAAGGACTGTGGGGCAGGTGTGGAAGGGTTTAAGTCATGGCTGAGTGTAATTTGTACTGGATTATTGGTTGTTATTCAGACCTCCCACCAAATGGTGGTTTCCAAGGAGGAAAATTACTATACTCTTTTGACTTTAACTTGGCCCAGATTATTGACCTTTTGCTGTTTATTTCACATAGCGCGTTGATAGAAAAAGACAACAGTATGGCTCCACCTCCTTTACCAAGCACTTTTCATACTGGCACCCTATTTTAGTCTTATGTTACAACTAAGCATTAAAGAAGGAGAGATGGCAATTTTAGGCCAAGTTAGAGTAAAAAGAAAATAAGCTAAAAGGGGAAATCTTTTAAACCCCTGAATTATAAGTCATGTGTTATTTTATTTATTTATTTACTTACAGTAAACCCTCATTATACAATGCCTCATTGTACGATATTTCGCTTATACAGTGTCAAAATTTTAGTACCCTATGCCCACTATACAATAGGAACGATTTGCAACAACGATGGATCATCCACAGCTCAGTGAACAGCGAATGTGCAAACGCAACAAAAACGTCCTCACACTGTCGGCATTAGACCACACACACTTGTCCACTGGTCCAGCCTCATTAGCTAGCCCTGCCCAGCCAGCTAGCCCAGTCTTATCGATTGGTCCAGCACCATCAGCCAGCACCACCCAGCCAGCTAGCCCAGACTCATCAGCCAGCACCACCCAGCCAGCCAGCCCTGCCCAGTCAGCCAGTTCTGCCAGTGATGAGCGAGGGCTGTGAGGCCCTAACTGTCCCTTAGCCTTGGAGGGGACATCAACAATCCTATTTACTTAAGTAATAGTAAGAACTACTGTATACTGTTATTTTCATGTTTTTCCCCTCTTTATTCATTATTAATGTGTTACTTTACATGTTTAAACATAAGGATATTTCATGTATGTGAGTGTTAAGGTGTGTGAATGTGCGAGTTTAGGCAGGTCTGAGAACGTATCCCCATTGACTACATGTTATAACAGGTTCACCATACAATGGATTGCTATACGATGGGGTTTTCAGGAACGGAACCCCATCGTATAATGAGGGTTTACTGCATGAAAAAATATAATGGAAATTGGCTGTTTGGGTTTGGTTATGTATACTGTATTGTAAATGAGTTTTTATTCCTGTAGAACAGTAATAATTGGATGAGAATGAATGAATGAAAGAACAGTAATGAGAAGCTGCACAGTCTGTTGCATAACACAAGCACAGTGGCTGCCCTGGATGCTGGTACTTTCAGCTGGATGTGGGTCTTCCAGTCTGCCTGCACGTTTTTTTTTAAAGTGTGTGTATGTGTGGGTGTTTTTACCTAATTGTATCTTTACAGGAATGAGTCAGGCTCATGCTGTTCTGTGTATTAAACCAGTTTTATCATACATATCCTTAAATTTGTGAATATTTTTGGCACACGCTATTTCATTTGGTAGTGCATTCCATTGATCAATTGCCCTATTTGGGAAACTAAATTTCCTTGCATCTTTATCACCTCTGTTTTTACATACCTGTAGTTTTTTGCAGTGTCCTCTTGCTGATGCTTCCCCATAGGTTATATATTCATTTATGTCTATTTTCTCTTTCCCTGAGATGCATTTATATAGCATAATCATGTCTCGTCTTTACCTTCTCTCCTGTAGTGTTGGTAGATTCAGTTTTTCTAGTCTTTCTTCGTAGCTTAGATCTCTTAAGCTTGGTACCCATCTTGTAGTTGCCCTTTTTACTTTTCCAGTCTTATCTATGTGTTTATTGAGATGAGGACTCCAGACTACTGATGCATATTTCAGGGTTGGTCTGATGAATGATGTTATTATCTTTCTCAGTGTGTCTTCATTTATATATGTGAATGCTGTTCTCATATTAGTAAGCAGTGTATACATGTTATGTAGCTTCTCACTGATGTGATCATCTGGAGATAGTTTGTTACTGATAATCACTCCTAGGTCCTTCTCCCTTTCTGATATGTGTAGGGTTGACCGTCCTAACTTATAATCCCAATCTAATCTTTTCTCACTTTAACCAAACTTAATTATATGACACTTGTCCACATTAAATTCCATTTGCCATTTATTGCTCCATTGTGTGTGTGTGGGGGGGGGGGAGGGAAGAAGAAACCAGAGGCCAGTGACTCTCTATGTTGTAGGAATGGCTCTGTTCCATTGGCTGAAATCTATGTTGTATTAACTCAGAATTTTCCACCCACAGAAGTTCAGGCCACCGGATCTGCAGCTCAAGAAGACCCGTGCCATCTGATGCAGCCTGACAGTGGCAGATGAAGTGCCTCACACCTAAGATATCTATCTATCTATCTATCTATTGCCAGACCCCATAATCCCGTAAGGGGTGGCCATTTGACTTTGAGTTATTTGTTTTACAGGGAGGGGCACTAACCCTCCACCAACCCACTCACTGACACATAGGGAGCATGTATGGTTTGGTTATATGGTTACCACCCAGCATTGTAAATGGTTTCTTGGCTTACACGAAACCATTTGGCTTGTCACTCAATGTAAAACCACCTGTAAAGGAAAGAAAAGCAATAAGAAATGACACGAAAGATGGGAGAAATAGGAAGAGAAGAGGGCAGGCTAAGGAAGAAGTAGGCAGCACTACATCAAGTGTGTGGATGATGGTCGTCACCACCCACCACACACCTAAGATATCAAAGAGGTGAATTTCCTACCCTGAAGGTATGCCATCAAGGCATAAATAAATGTCGGAATGTTTAATTTTTAACCCCCATTAAACTGTTTTTAATTCCCCCTTAAGAGCTAGATAACTGCAACTGTGTGAGAATGTTAGATGTCTGAGCAATTGTGTGAGAATGTCAGTTGACCGCAGTTGTGTAAGAATGGTGGGGAATGTTTAATTATGTGTGTCTCTTGTAATTTTTTATCCCACAGTGAAAAATAAATTGTCCAACACATGAATCATGTTTTACAGTCATACTGCAAGCGGCTTTTGCAGACTTAACACATCTCTGTGATTCATTCTCATTGCATCTCAGCATCCTTTTGTATGCACCTAATAATGAATACAGTGATGTAGGAGAATACTGAGTAGCAAAAAGGAAGCTAAATCACTAACGAAAAGAAGCTTCAATGCCTACCATACAACTTACAATGTGGCCTCATGCAGTTTTCTTTGCTATTTACATCTTACGCTTATAGATTAGTCACAGGAGCAGCCTAGCATGGACTAACCTACCTTAAGTTTTCCCTTCATATGCTTTTTGTTTTTCCAATTTCTTGCAGTTATCCTTTCATGTTTTTTGTTTATGTTTTGTTCAGCCAGTCTTCTGCAGTTAAACTTGCATGTTCATAGTTACGTTTTTTGTTCTTGCAGGTTTTTGTAGCTACACTTTCATGTTCTTTATGTGCTGTGTTCTGTCAGTGTCATATTGTGTGTTTATGTGCATTTTTCTGCCTACCTTATACTGTTGTGTTCTTTATGTGTTTGTGTTTTTGTCTGCCAGCCTTCTTCAGTTATCCTCAGCTATGTTCTTCACTTGACTCAGTGCTTAGCCAGAGTTTTAAATCATGGCATACAGTGTACTCTAGTCAGTTAAGGCAGCTCCCTAACACCTCTTCCCAAGCATTTAAATTTTTCTCTTCCTCCTCTTTCTCTTCCAAGTCCTCCTCTTCCTGTTCTTCTTTTTCTTCCAGTTCCTCTTCTCTTTCCTCTTCCTCATTTTCTTCTTCTTTTTTTTCATATCTCCTTTTTCCTCTTCCTCTTTCTGTACCTCCCTTTCCTCTTCTCTCTTGTCATCATGTTCTTCCTCTTGTCCTTTCTTTTCTTCTTCCTCTTCTTGTTCCTCTTTCCCTTTCCCCTCTTCTTTCTCCTCCTCTTCCTCCTTTTTCAGTTCATCCTTTTCTTTTTCCTTTTCCACTTTTCCTCCTCCTCTTCTCTTGTTCTTCCTGTTCCTTCTCATCCTCTTTTCCCTCTTCTTCCTTTTCCCATTTTTCTTCTTCCCATTCTTCCTCTTCCTCTATTCCCTCTTCTTCATCTGCCTTTTCTCTTTCCCTCCTTCGTCTTCCTCTTCCCCTTCTTCTTATACCTCTTCCTCATTCTTTCTCCTCTTCCTCTTTCTCTTGTCCTTACCCATCCTTCCTCCTCTGCCTCCTTCTCCTCTTCCTCTTCCTCTTCTTCCTCCTTCCTCTTCTTTCTTTCTTTTTTCATTTTCTATTTTCGTCTTTCTACTTCCTTCTGTTTTATTCTTTCTCCTTTCTTTCTTCCATTTCCTCTTTCTACTTTCTTCTATTTTCTCATTTTTCTTCTTTCCCCCTTCGTCTTTCTTTTCTCCTCTTTGTCTCATTTCTTCGTTCTTTCTCCTTTCTTCCAATTCTTTCTTCCATTTCTTTTTCTCCTTCCATTTCCTTTTTCTCCTACTTTCTCATTATTTTCTTCATTTCTTCCATTTCTTTCTTTCTCCTTTCATCTTTATTTCATTTCTTCTTTATTTTCTTGTTTCTTCTTTCTTTGTCATTTCTTCTTCCTCCTTTCTTCTTTCTTTCCCCTTTCTTCTTTCTCTTGCATTTCTTCTTTCTTGAATGAAGTACAAACTCTTGAATGAATTAATTTAAAGGTCTACAACGTAAACATTGCCGTAACGAGTATAATTATGAATGGAACAACGTAAACAAAGGGTGAGAAAACATGAATGAACGACAAGAATATCTCTTTATTTGTAGCCTAATCATTTCAGTCTCACGTTTAACTCATCTCAGAAGCGTTTATATATGTCCTACCACATCATTACACACTGTAGAAGCATTAAGGTACAGTAATCAAGCGGAAATATGTTAAAATAAGAACTTTGAGAACGTGTGTTTTGAATGGACCGCTCGTCAACTCGTATTTCCATATGGTTGTATTTGCATGCTTGTTGATTCTGGAAGAGCTAGTATATTTGAACTTCTGGACAAAAAAAAGGGCATACTAGCGTGGTTGAGCATTATGTTATAGAAAAAGTAGTATAATCTCCTCTCTCAGTACATCTGATTACCACTGAAATCATTCCAAATAATTATATTACTAGAAATGTCTGGTAACTTTTCGGGCTCGCTAACATCGGTAGTTCAATCAGAGTTCATTTTTTTTTTTAGGCATTTTTTTTTAGATACAGTGGCGTGACATTGCACAAAACTCCTGACCTACTGCTGACAGTATGCTGGCTATATATTACAGGCTATAAGGGATACATAACTGCCTTTCTCGCTGAAGAAATAATAGCACAGCTGGAGAGGATGTCCAGGCCTTACGAGCCCTACGTCAATCAGCTATATAGATGCCGCTGCGGGGTGGGCCACAGATCATGACTTTAAATTCTCCCCCACGAAATCCTGTGCTATAACTTTTACGAGCCGTCATTCAGTCCCTCAACCCCCTCTTACACTATACAGTATGGTACTCCCCTGCCATATCGATTATCAGCCCCTTTCCTTTGCCATATCCTTGATTCTCGACTGACTTGGTCCCCGCATCTCACTTCCCTTAAGACCTCTGCTTCCCTCAGACTTCGCTTATTATAAACTCTCAGCCATATGTCCTGGGGTGCAGACCGTACATCTCTGCTCCAGTTCCATACAGTCTTAGTTTTGTCGAAGACTGATTATGGCTGTCAGGTTTATGCATCTGCCTCATCTGCCTCCCTTCGGCCCCTAGATTCTGTTCATCATGGTTTACGTCTGGCGTTGGGTGCTTTTCGCTCCACCCCGGTTACGAGCCTACTGTATATGTCGAGTCGGGTATGTCCACTCTATATCCTCCAGACGTGACAAGTTGACTCTCCATTACCACATTCTCCTTCTTCAACACCCATCTGCAGGTTTCCCTTCCTCTGTTACGCACCTCTCCCCTCCTTTTCCGCCCTCGTTAGCTTCATCTTTTCCTTGTAGGGTCTCCAATTTATTTCCATCCCCTTTTTTCCCTGCTATTTCAGTTCTCCCTCTGCGAGATTCTATGTTCCCGCCTTGGCTTCTTCCTCGCCCTACTGTCTGTGATGTCCTGCTCTCTTGTCCAAAGTCCTGTTCCACCCCACAGGAACTCTATCATCTTTTTATGGATCATATGCGTTGTCACTCCTCAGCGACCCCAGTGTACACAGATGGCTCTAAGTCTTCTGTGGGCTCGGATTTTGCTGCTCTTTTCCCAGACCATACCTATCAGATCCGCCTTCCACCAGTCGCAAGTATTTTCACTGCTGAATTGCTGGCCATTTTACTGGCCCTTCGTGTTATATACCGATCAAGGTTACACACTTTTGTTATTTTCACAGATTCACTTAGTGCACTACATAGTATTCAGTCTCTCCCGGCCAGCAACCCGGTAGTGCTGAAGATACAGGAATGGTTGTTCCACATTAACACCAGATTGAAGTCTGTCTCCTGTTGGGTCCCAGGCCATGTTGGAATACCGAGTAGTGAGAGGGTTGACTGCCTAACACGTGCAGCTGTCACCTCTTGCTCAGTCACACCTCATCTTATCCCGGCAACTGATTATTTCCCCATTGTTACCCGTCTCCTTGGCCAGCGGTGACAAGCAAAATGGACGTCTACAACTGATAACAAACTCCGCTCCATCAAACGTACTGTCACTCACTGGCAGTCGTCCTCCCATTGCAACAGGCGTTGGGAAACAGCCCTAGCCCGTCTGCGCCTTGGCCACACGCGGATCACACATGGCTTTCTAATGTCAGGAGGCACTCCTCCGACCTGTCAATGTTTTCAGGCCCTACTCACGGTCCACCATCTTTTGCTTGACTGCCCTCCGTTCCACGTCGTGCGCAGACGGACTCTCCCGTTCCTTTACTCCCTTGGACGTGCCCCTACCTTAGCCGATCTTCTTGGCGAATCCCCTGTGTTTTCCATCACACACCTCATGCGCTTCCTATCTCAGACCCGTATCTTGCCTCACATTTAGTGTCTTCCCCGCCTTCCCCTCTACCTTTATTCCACCATAGCCTACCCGTCATTTTTATGCAGCGGTTTTAGTGCCATATAGTCCTCTTGGGCTTGGTGCCAGTCCTTATTACTTACTTACTTCTTCTCTCTCTCTCTCTCTCTCTCTCTCTCTCTCTCTCTCGCTCTCTCTGCCGATGCTGGAGTTTGAATATAAAGTGTTACTGTACTGATAGTTTCCACTGAAGATTTAAGTGTCTTGTTGATATTAAAAAAAAAAAAGACAAGGCAGATTGGTAGGTAGATAGTCAGGCTGGCAGGTAGACATAGGCAGGCAGGTAGGTAGGCAGACAGGTAGGCAGGCTGGCAGGTAGGCACGGGCAGGCAGGTAGGTAGGCAGACAGGTAGGCAGGCAAACATGCAGCTAGGTAGGCTGGCGATTGGGAGGCTGGTAGGTAGACAGGCAGATAGGCAGGCAGGCAGGCAAGCAGACTGGGCAACAGACAACACACTAGACAGCAGGCTGGATAGCAGGCTGACATTACCTGTGTATACTACTACTGTTACAACTACTACTACTGCTGCTGCCACTACTACTGCTACAACAACTACTACTACTGCTGCTGCTACTGCCACCACCACCACCACCACCACTACCACCACCACGATGGTCGGGGTTGGGATGCTTGCTAGTAAAAAGGATAAATAAAAATGTATTTCAGGTGAACATCATCAACCCAGACGACTAGATTAGCGTTGGGAGTATGGAGGGTGAGAGACTAACTAGGAGAGTATGTGAGCGAAGTGGAAGGGTGGGAGAGGGAAGGGGAGACCGAGGAGGAGATGGAGGCATGGAGAAGAGAGGTGTATGAGAGAGGGGGGATGTAAGATGGGAGTATGGAGGGTAAGAGACTAACTAGGAGAGTGTATGTGGGTGAGGTGGAGGGGGAAGAGGGAGGAGGAGACCGAAGAAGAGATAGAGGGATGGAGGAGAGAGGTATATGAGACAGGGGGTCAAAATTCAAAGTATGGAGGGTGAGAGACTAGCTAGGAGAGTGTATGTGAGTGAGGTGGAGGGTGGAGAGGGAGGCGGAGACCGAGGAGGAGATGGTGGAATGGAGGAGAGCGGTAGGATAGGGCCTATAAGAGAGAGCGGGGGATGTAACTTGGGAGTATGGAGGGTGAGAGACTAACTAGGAGTGTATGTGAGTGAGATGGAGGGGGGAGAGGGAGGGGGAGACCAAAGAAGAGATGGAGGGATGGAGTAGAGAGGTACATAAACGGGGGGGTGTAAGATTGGGGGAGGGTAGCGACATGGCAGGGGACAGGGTGACATAGAGACGATTTGTTTGTGGCCACTCCTTACGCAAATGAAGGCGTCTGACTATAGATGGATATATAGATAGGAATAATACTAAAGGTAAACATTAATCAGCATAATAAAAACAAGTATTTTATCTCGACCTAGAGAAGCTTCGAATCCCGTCAGTCACCCTCTAACCGTGAGAGGGGAAGGACGCTCGAGCTGTGTGTCTATTCTCAGTGTTGATACGACTTCCTGCAGAGCAGCGGTGATGGCAGCAACACCTGTTCTTCCCACGCCTTCTTCACCCGCCTCGGCCTTCGACCCGTTGAGGGGGGCCACCACAGGCAGGGAGCAGTCGCCACAAGCCGATACCATACAACGAACGAACGAGTGTTGATAGTGTTTCAACAGCTTGCCCATCTTGCCGAGACGAACAAAGGTGAGGCAGGATATTGTTCATCAGTTCTTTGATACTGCCTGTTCTTTCAGTTGAACCATCTATCAATCTACAGTATTGCCACACGCCTTAATTACGTAAGGGGTGGCCACAATCTAATCGCCTCCTTGTCGATCTCGACCCCACCAGTTCACTGCCCTGCTCCGAGCTCACACCGCCCTCTCTCATATACCTCTCCACTCTATCGGAGAGCGACGAACCATGGAAGTGTGTGGACGTCCAGATCCCGTTCCTGCTGCAACCTCTCCTGCTGTTGCTCACGACCCGTTGAAGGGGGCAGACAGCAGGCCTCGGCCTTCTGCGACCCAGATGAAGATCAGAGATGCTGTGGTTTGGTTTAACGTTCGGGCGGGGTACGGTTTTATCAAACGCCACGATGCTGGTGTTGATATTTTCGTGCACCGTCAGGCGATTGCTAAACCAAATCCACGGCATCTCCAGCGCTCCCTAGGCGATGGCGAGACGGTGGAGTTTGTCCTCTTTGGAACGCCCAAGGGTCCTGAGGCTAGGGACGTCACCGGACCGGGAGGGGCTGCCGTGCAGGGCTCTGCCTATGCACGGCGGCGTCCCACGGTTTGGCGGCACCAGCCCAGGGATCAGGGGTGTTCAGGGGAGGTAAGCACCGTCGTCGAGATGTGCATCGCGACGGTGAAGGCTTTTTGTGGGGGTGATAAGGGGGCTTTGCGTGTTCTCCTTCCAAAGATCTTCAAGGAGAATGGGCTGCCTAACCTTATCATCCCCGAGTGCTTCGTCCGTGATGTACATACAGTCCCTCGCCGACGGGAGCGCCAGGCTCGTAAGCCTCGTCCAGCTATTCCTCGCCAGACTCCGAGGAAGAGGCTTAGGCTGGAGGCCCCCCTCAACCGAAGGACGACCTCTCAAGTTGACGACCCGGCCCCGGCCCCGGTTAACGATACGGCTACGACCACGGCGGAAGTACACCAGCAGCCAGCAATGTCTGAGGAGGAGCGAGACTCGTCTGCCACCGCCTCCATGGCCGAGGCGTCGACCGGCTCCTCGGCCGAGGAGGAAGTCGGGGAGTCCACTACTCCTCAGACAGAGGAGGGCACCCCATCTCGCCCTCCTATTATCGACCTTAAGGATCGGCTAGACGTAGCCTCCTATAGACACCTTCTGCCTCTCAGCGCTCACACCCGATCGTACCAGCTCGGAGCAACAACATTCTACGATCTGCTCCGGGCTGACGATCGGGGTGAGAACATAAGACCTGTGCTGATTGTCAGGGGGGAGGAGGTGCGTCTAGCCGATCTTAGAGCATTTTATCACATGCTGCCACCTCGGCCGGCCCCCTAGATCGGCGGTGTGCGCGGTGAGAGAGTGACCAGTACTTTCATCATAAAACTCGGCTGGCCTAATACCCCGAATAGAGGGTGATGGCCATTAAGCCAAAAACAAACAAAAACCACTCTATCCTTCCATCTCATCCTTGGCCTCGCCCTCCATCTCCGCCCCTCCACCTCACATACACTCTTCTCGTCAGTCTCACTCTCTCCATCCTCTCCACATGGCCAAACCACCTTAATGTGTTTCTCCTAACCAATCTTTATTGGTGTGAAAAGTGGTGTGGAAATAAGTTATCTGAGAGGAATGTGGAGCTACGTGGAGAGACAGACAGGCTGACAGGGTTGCCTCTCCGTGGAAATCGTCTGCTGATGTGGAAAAACAAATAAGCGACGGACCTGCACGTGGGAAAAATTACACGCTACCCATTTACAGAGCCGAGGAGAGGAGGGGGGGGGGGAGTGTCAGCTGGGGATAATGCCATATGCCGCGCCCTCCAAGATAGTGTTAAGGTGGGAAGGAGAGGCAGAGAGGGAGGGAAGGAGAGGCAGAGAGGGTGGAAAGGAGAGGCAGAGAGGGAGGGAAGGAGAGGCAGAGAGGGAGGGAAGGAGAGGCAGAGAGGGAGGGAAGGAGAGGCAGAGAGGGAGGGAAGGAGAGGCAGAGAGGGTGGAAAGGAGAGGCAGAGAGGGAGGGAAGGAGAGGCAGAGAGGGTGGGAAGGAGAGGGAGAGAGGGAGGGAGAAATTGAGAAGGAGGGATGAGGGAGGGAGGGAGGGATGTGAGGCAGGAGGGAGGAGAGAGAAGAGGGAGGGAGTACAAAGGAATACAAAGAACAGCAAACAGCAACAGACCCTATGATCCTTTCGAGGCTTTTTGTTACAGAGTAGACTATGACTACGAGATCTAATTCTACATGCTGATGGATAAGGACAGTAAAGCAAGAAGGAGGAAACTACAACATAGCGTAGTTCACTGTATAACCACATTGAGTTCTAAAGCAAATATATAAAAACAAGTAGGAATAGTTCTATGTAAACAGTAAAACAAAGCTGTGCATAACACTTAGCGTACAGAGTTGTGTATTACTGTATCTTTAAGCCTTATTGGACATGTGGAGAGAATAGGGAATGAAAGACTGACTAAGAGGGTGTACAGTATGTAGGTGAAGTGGAGGGAGGGAGAGGGAGGGGGAGACCGAGGATGAGGTGGAGGGATGGAGTTGAGAGGTAAATGAGAGGGGGGTGTGAGCTGGGAGCAAGGCAATGAAATGGCGGGGGACAGGGCTACATGGAGGCGATTTGTTTGCGGCCACCTCTTGCGGGATTAAGGAGTCTGGCAATAGATAGACAGATAGACAGGGATGTGAAGAACCGCTCACCCTCCATCTTCTTATGTAACAACTTCCTGTAGACTAATCAATCCATCAGAAATGCATCTACATAAACAAACACATACTAAATAGTTTTCCTCGCTGTCTTTACATATACTATAATTTCCTGGTATTTATTATCGTTGTTTTATAGAGGGAGGGGAAGGTGGCATATCTCACTAGGATCCTTTGGGCAGTCCTTCATTTATGCAACAGGTCAGCTCTGGAACTGTCTCCCTCTGTCTGTATTTCTTACATCCTATGATTTCCAGTCTTTCAAACGCAGTGTGTCCAGGCATCTCGAAATGAAAGGATCTTGAATTTGGCTCTCCTTTGTATTGTTTTTTTTTTTCTTTGAAGGAACGGTTTTCCGGCTCCTGGCCTTTGGTTCCTTCTTCCTTGCATAAAAAAGAAATGAGAGGAGCATGTGGAGTTACATGGAGAAACAGACTGACAAATGAGGAAGTGAAGGAGCGTTGTGGTGTGGATGTGGATGTGATAGGAAGCGTTAGGAGAAACACACTGAGGTGGTTTGGCCATGTGGAGAGGATGGAGAGTGAGAGACTGACGAGGAGAGTGTATGTGAGTGAGGTGGAGAGGGTGAGAGGGAGGGGAAGGCCAAGGATGATATGAAGGGATGGAGTGGAGAGGTATATGGGAAAGGGGTGTGTGAGCTGGGAGCAGGGCAGTGAAATGGCGGGGGACAGGACGACATGGAGGCGATTTGTTTATGGTCACTCCTTGCAGGATTGAGGCATCTGGCAATAGATAGATAGATAGACAGTTATTCGTCCTATCTATCTATCGCCAGTCTCCAGAATCCCGTATCTATCCATCTATCTGTCTATCGCCAGACGCCGTAATCCTGTACCTATCCATCTATCGCCAGCCGCCATAATCTCATATCCATCCATCTTTCTATCTATCTATCGCCAGACGCCATAATTCATTACCTGTCAGTCTATCGACAGACGCCATAATCCCGTAGCTATCCATCTATCTATCTATCTATTTATCACCAGACGCCAAAATCCCCTATCTATCCATCTGTCTATCTATCGCCAGACGCCATAATCCCATATCTATCTATCGCCAGACGGTATAATCCCTCATCTATCTATATATTTATCTATCTATATATCGCCAGACGCCATAATTCCGTATCTATCTATCGCCAGACGCCTTAATCCCGTACCTATCTATCTACAGTATCTAACGCCAGACGCCATAATCCGGCAAGGGGTGGCCGTTTGTCTCTTGAGTTAGTTGTTTTACGGGGAGGGGCACTAACCCTCCGCCAACCCACTTGTTGACACTTAAGGAACACGTATGGGTTGGTTATATGGTTACCAACCAGCGTTGTAAATGGTTTCCTGGCTTACAGGAAACCATTAGGCTTGTCACTCAATGTAAGGCCACCTGAAAAGGAAAGAGGAGTAACAAAAAGTGACAGGAAAGATGGGAGAAATAGGAAGAGAGGAGGACAGACAGAGAAAAAGAATGATAAAGGTGAAGGAAGAAATAGGCAGCACTACATCAAGTGAGTGGATGCTGGTGAGAAATAGAAAGAGAGGAGAGCAGACACAGAAAAAGAATGATAGAGGTAAAGGAAGAAGTAGGCAGTACTACATCAGGTGAGTGGATGATGGTCGCCACCTTGGAATCATATCCATTAATCCTTGAAGTAGTCGGCCACCTCCGATATTTTGCTCAGTTGCCGCTGTGTTGGTCTCTTCATTACCGTATGTGTTGTGTCTTTGGCCTTCTCATGTTTACATTGAGTGCGGTAGGTTCCTCGTGCTCCATTACCTGTATGGTTTTGCTGAGTGACATGTCTTGGTGGTGTGGGGTAGCCAGATAATGTCACTCATCATATCATCAGTCAGACCTTGCCCCGGTGTTCTTTTGGCCCCTTGCACTGGTACCCTAAGTGCACCAGTGAAGGGTGTTGCCAGGACTGACGTGTGCACGGGTGCTTAGCGTCACCCGCGTTGGATGGCTGCCACAGACGCTGCCCCTCACTGACACTATGTTTATTATCATATCCTCTCAGTGGCAACACTTCCACAATGGCTGGAGTGTCGTTAATCACTTTTACTGTCGTGTGGCATCTACAGTATAAGTGCCATGTCCAGGCCAGTTGTACGGTACTATTATCGCTTCGTTTTTCGTCTCGTTTCGTTTATAAACGCTCCAACCTGTTTACATGCATTGCCTTAGTCACCTACTGGCGGCTCTCCATGACGCTCGATCTCTGGCAGCCTCCTTATTCAGTCCCTTATCCATGAGGTCGCACCCAATGACTTCGCCCCGGTTTTTTTTTTTTCGGTCTGCTTCTCGCATCCCTAACTCTAATGTTCACATTTCTCACTTTCTGCACCCAACTGTCATCCCCCATCCTCTCCACATGCCCAAACCATCTCAATCTACCCTTCTTCATCACATCAATACACTCCAGTCCCATCCATTCTCCCAAACCATCTCAATCTATCCCTCCTCATCACCACACCAATACACTCCACTCCCATCCTTCCTACCAAACCATCTCAATCTACCCCTCCTCATCACACCACCAGTACACTCCAGTCCAATCCTACCTCTCAATTCTTCCGTCACAAACTTAGCCCCCCTCTCCTCCCCCAGGCCTCACACTCAGGGACGCACTACACATCCACCTAATCACTGTCATTTCTGTACGTTTGAGTCTGTGAATATCCTCTCTTTTTACTGCCCAGGTCTCACTACCATACAGCATTACACTCCTAACACATGCCATATACAAAGACCCCTTAGCACGTAGGGAGAGACCTCTCAGTGTCAGGAGAGGCAACAGCTTCCTGAACTTCTTCCAACCACTGCTCACTCTAGCCACAGAGCTGCTCCAGCCCCACCTCCAGCACATAACATGTGTCCCAGATAACAAAACTCTTCCACACACTCAAAAGACTCACCAGAAAGTTCAGTCCTTTCACGCCTCACAATCTCCACATAATAATAATGATAATAATCATAATCATCATTATCATCATCATTATCATCATCATCATCATCATCATCATCATCCAGACCTCCTTTACCACCCTACGGCAGGGTGAGAAGTAGCAACGTCCAGACAACCTATGTTTGCCTAGTACGCTACCATTCACTCATTAGTCAAGCCCCCGGAATCCTGGCTCCATCGGGTAAACCAAAAAAATTTTCACCACGTTCTGTAGCTTCTCATATACCTATCTGATACAGTCAATTAGAACGCTGTCACGTTAAAATGGGGTGCCAAATTCCTGGTTATGCACTTCTCACAACATTCATCCAGCCAGGCTCACCGACTTCCATACCTCTCATCCCAGCACACTCATCCACCATATCTCTCCACCTTCTCCTTGGCCTACCTCTCCTCCTCCCTCCTTCAAATTCGCTCAGATATACCTTTTTCACCACTCTATTGTTATCCATTCTCTCCACATGACCATACCATCTCAGTACACTCTCTTCGATTCTGGTGTCCACCGACTTCTTCACTCCACATCTTCCGCGAATCGTTATTTCGTATCCTATCCACTCTCTGTACTCCACATACATTCCTCAGCAGTCCCATCTCCACTGCTCTCACTCTTGACTTTTCATTTTCATGCCACACCATGCATCACAGCATACAACAAAATTGAGATATTCCATCCATCACCATTCATTACCAACGCCATCCTTGTCCCCATTACTCGTGTTTTCACTTCGCGCGCACACACACACACACACACACACACACACACACACACACACACACACACACAGTACATGGAACTTCTACAAATGGTAAGAAGCAGACAAGAAACATTCAGATATTATGGATCTACAATAAGAAGTCTGAACGTCGGGGGTAGGGTTGCGAGAGGCAGACCGAAAAAGACCTGAGACGAGGTCATAGAGTGTGACCTCAGGGATAAGGGACTAAATAGGGAGGCTGCCAGAGATCAAGCAGCGTGGAGAGCCATCATGTGACCAAGGCTGATGCATGCAATCTTATTGGAGCTTTTATAAACGATACGAAACGGTCACAGTACAAAGCAACTGATTAAGCAGGAAATAACTTAGTGTAGAATCCGAATGCAGTATAGATATCGCTGGGAAATAAGCCAGGAAAGATGTGATAAACTGTAGATTAGCTGGAAAGAATGGAAAACACAATCCACTGAGTGTCCACATATAGAGCCACATGGAAATTTATATTAGACCACCGCCATTAAGAAATAAAAGGACCTTTTAACATGAGGCAACGTAAGAACAAGAGAGAGAGAGAGAGAAAATAAAAACGAAACGACAATGGACGGTATAAAAGATTCGTCGAAGTTACATAAGGGTCCCCTACATTTTGTGGGAATTTTCTTTATTGCAAGCCCCGCCCCCAATGCGGCGTCTACCTGTCTGCCTCTACCTATTTAAAACCCCCATGCCCAGTCAGCGACCCTCAGTGTTGCTCTTGGTATTGAGTGGTGTACATCTGCTTCGATTATGTCATGGCGCCAGGCCGTCTACCTCTTCATCCGCTTCTCGCTGCCACACCAACGAATCAACGATCACCGCCTCAGTTACCAAATGTTATAGGTGGGGTGTAGACGCACGCCGCCCAGCTCCGCGGCCTGGTTACCCACAGGGTACCAGTGCACACCAGTCTCGCGTCATGGCAAGGGCGGAACATGTTCGTGTTTCGCTGAGGGTTCACTTAAGCACCAATAGTTTATTTATTACTGACCCTTTTATTAATCAACTACTTAGTTCACACCCTGCAATTCACTTAAGACTCTAAACCACCCCTACACCCATTATCAAGATCACGGCAGCCACGTAATAACCCGCCATCCTCATATCCAGCACCCCCGCCTCAGACCGTAACCCCCCATACTCCCCTTCCTCCACCCCTCCCCTTTCCTTATCCCCCTACCCAAGCCCCCCAGGGCTACAACCATAGAGGTAGAAGATATGGAACGTTGTGGTGGCGCTGTGGATGTGCTGGTGTTTTTAGAGAGAATGGAGAATGCGAGACCGACTAGGAGAGTATGTGAGTAGGGTGAAGGTGGAGGGGTGTGGGAGAAACCGAGGATGAGATGGAGGGGTCGGGTGGAGAGGTAGATGAGTGAGGAGGGTGTAAACTGGAGAGAAGGAAGCGGGATGGCAAAGGATAGAATGACCTGGAGACGATAGATTTGTAGCCACCCTTTCCTAGATTCAGGTATCTTACTATAATACTCGAAGACAAATTAGAAGAGGCCTGGTCTAAGCTGAATGAAAACGTGTGGGTGATAAGAAGATACCGATGCCGAGAAACGTTTGTATATAGAAAGGATTAATGGGGGCCTTCTAACAAATTTACAGATACCGAATAACGTTTGCATATAGATGCGATTAATAGAGACTTTCTGGTCGATATACCGACACTGAAAAACGCTTGCATATAGAAGGGGTTAATGGAGACTTTCTAACCACGTATTCAGCGTAGGTCAGACGGGTTCACCTGACAGCACCCCTCCACCTCGCTCTCTTCTGCCCAGCGAGAATAAAACGGAAAAGACGTGATCCTATCGTATCTGGGAGTCCGGGGAGGTGCCAGATTCAGTCACGTTGTTACTACAAGTGCGAATTTCCCGCTACTGAGTTAAATCTTCCCGGGTTAATGCCTTGAATCCCGGTGATGTCCATTCTTTTTTTTAAGTTTATTCTTGTTATTATAGTCTGTTTGTTTTCATCTGACGGAACCAGACCACTCCCACAAAGAGAATGCTAAGTCGTGGTTGCGTGAAATTCAGTGGGCCTCAGTTAAGAGATAGAAATGAGTCTCCTTGGTTACTAGTCAAATCTGCTCTCCAGCACGAATGCATAAAAAAATACCCCGCCGAATTGAAAGGGTTAAATTTGTTATCACGGAAAAGGAAAAAAAAAGTTTATAAGAGATAGTTTTCCACCGTTTAGCCGCAGTTCCTTCTTCCATGCTTAAAAAAAAAAAAAAATTGTCCCTCGGCTGAATAAAATCGTCTGGCGTTGGTCATAGAAACTGGTTAACTCCTTCAGTCCGATGACACAGTTTTATTTTAATTCTGTTTGTCTATTTCTGTCTCTCTGTCTTTGTCTGTCTTTGTCTGTCTCTCTCACTCTCTCAAGACGATTTTAAACTTGGAAAAGACCCTTAGTGGCGAAGGGGTTAATGAAGGCTAGATATAACCCCTCCAGTTCGACAAATCCCCTTTAAGCTGGATAAAATCGTCTGGAGATTGCACGAATAAGATTACAGTACTCGTAGTGAAAGGGTTGTGTACCACATTAGCCACACCGCACACCCTCAATCCTCAAAATCTAGGACAGTGAATGAAACGAGCACTCCTCTTGCATAGCTTGGCCTGGCCAGTCGTCACTATGCCCGAGACTTCCAGCGACTCTGCTCGTGCCTGCGACCCGTTGAGGGGGGCACCAAACAGCAGATCCGTGCCGCCAGGAGCCACTTCCATCCAGGGAACCGTGAATTGGTTCAACGTGAGATCGTGTTACGGTTTCATCAAACGCCGCGACACTGGCGCTGATGTTTTCGTGCACGCTTCTGGGATCGTTGCACCAAATCCACGGCATTTCCAGCGCTCACTTGCCGAGGGAGAGACGGTGGAGTTTCGTGTTTTACAGGCTTCCAAGGGTCCCGAGGCTAAGGACGTCACTGGGCCGGGTGGTGTTGCTGCGCAGGGCTCTGCCCGTGCACGGCGGCGTCACCCTGCTCAGAGACGCCAGCCAAAGGGTCCTGGAAGTGCTGGCAACACAAATACACTCGTTGCGATGTGTATCGCGACGGCTGAGGCTTTTAGTGGGGGTAGCAAGGCGGTTCTGGCTGTTCTCCTTCCTCAGATCTTTGAGGAGAACGGCCTTCCACGCCTTGCTATTCCCCGAAGCTTCACCCGGGATCCTCGTCTCCCCCCTCGTCAGGAGCGTCAGGCCCGGCGACAGCAGCCACCACCACGTCGCACGACACCGCGAAAACGGCTGTGTTTGGATGCCCCTCTCAACCGGACGACTGGCGCCACCACCATTGAACCTTCGATCACCGACCCGGAACCGTCACAGGCCATGGATATTGAGCATGGGGAGACTGTCGTGGAGGTCCACCTCCTTTCGTCAGGAGCTGAGGAGGAGCTTGTCTTGTCCCCCGTCCCTCTAGTACATCTGGACGCAGCGGAGCCCTCCTCCGTGCCCTCTCCATCTGCTCCTGACGAAGTGGAGGAGCCTCTTCCACCTTCACCACCGCCTGCCGCCATCGCTCTCTCTTCTTCTCCCCCTCCACCTAAGGAGAAGAGGAAGAAACAAAAGAAGAAAGGGGGAAAGACCAAGAGCGACCCCTCCTCCGTTGCTCATCGGATCGAGGCCCTCCTTCCACCACTCTCAGGGACTCGTGATCTCGATGCCCGCACGGATGCGGACCTGGAAGAGCTACTCTTCTGCCTCACGGATCCGATCAACGACGAAGATACATTGCCTCTTGTCTACCAGACTCTGTATCAGAAGATCCGTGAGGCATACATCTCCAACTCCCTCTCTCCATCTGAGGAAGCCGCCATCCGTGAGGGCATCGGGTTTGATCCACCACGTGCTGCCCTTGTCAACTATATCGCCACCAGACTGCTCTCGTAACTGCTGAGCCACGCCTGATCTTGTCCTGCCTTGCTGCTTCGTCTTGCAGTTTTTGTCACCGCTATGCTCTCGATTGAGAGCTACTTTACGCCACTTCTCTGACGGGCTCTATGTTTGCCCGTGTCCTCACCATGTTGTGAGGCAAATATCACAACAACAACAACAATGAAACGAGGTACACTTAAGAGACATAAAAGTTCTGCCTGGTATTCTGCTGCTCCCACTTAACAGAGAGAGAGAGAGAGAGGGTGTGTGTGTGGGGGAAATCCGTCACTTTCCTGTATTGTATCAGAGGGAATGATTGGGGGGAGAAGCATACGAAGCCTCTCCCAGCTTAGGAATATTAGGCAACAGAGGGAAGTAAAAAGTAGAAGAGATGAGGTGAAATATTGGGTGAAGTTTTTGTGTCTGGCTGTATAGTACTGTTACACAACTACACTTTCACACACACACACACACACACACACACACACACACACACCTCAACCCCAGTGCCCTTTTATGCTCAGTGATCCGTACTTAGGCTATGGTGTCATGTGTTTACTTCTTTCCAGAGCTGAAAATATTGTCTGAGTATTAACCCTCTTATTCCCTGACATTTTATTATTCTAGCTATTTCCAGACGATTTTATTTAGTTAAAAGGGTCTGCTTGAAGTGGCAGGTCTTGATATAACCTGACATTTTATTATTCTAGCTATTTCCAGACGATTTTATTTAGTTAAGAGGGTCTGCTTGAAGTGGCAGGTCTTGATATAACCCTTAAGAAAGCCACGACATGCCATGACCGGCACAACAGCTGAGCAGAGAAAAAATAATGATGCTCTGTTCTTGTCTAGCGGAAAAGTTTTGGGTTTTTCTCGGTTATACTTGGCTCTATGGGAAAAGAGAGAGAGAGAGAGAGAGAGAGAGAGTTCAATAGCTGGAAAGGAGACAATGCTTTGGTGTTCCTCAAAGCAGGGCAATTTTACAAGCCATACTGGGCAAGAGTTTTACTTACTGATACCAAATTTTAGCTGAAGTATTGTGTTCTCACTCGATTCGCCCACCTAAGAAAAGTATCCTATCCTGTGTGTGTGTGTGTGTGTGTGTGTGTGTGTGAGAGAGAGAGAGAGAGAGAGAGAGAGAGAGTACGAGGATGCAGACAGAAATAGGAACAAAACACATCCAGTCACTTAAACCTCAGACAGAGTACCAAGTGGAAGGGACTCAAGTTTTAGGCCACATTATAAAACACAGACCAAAGCAATGTACAGGAAAAAGCACCACTGGGCCAGAAAAACAATATACGAAAAGCAATAGGGCCTTAAAAACAAAAGACAACAAGGAAGGCAGGATATCAGGCTGTGTTGATTGTCTTGATTGTCTCCTCTATCTGACAGAGCGTTGGACACTACGGGAGTCATTTCTGGTCATTGTCTTTTGTTTTGACTGTAACAGTGGGCCAAAACAATAGAAAAAACAATAGAGGATTATAAACAGGAGACAGGAAGGAGGGCGGGAGGGAGGGCTGTTATGTACTGCCTCTTCCATTCAACACAACACTAGCAGTTGGACCTAATTATCTACGGGAGGATTCTCTCTCTCTCTCTCTCTCTCTCTCTCTCTTTCTCTCTCTCTCTCGTTTTTTGTCTGTACTACATTAGAAGGACGCATCGTGCCGATTATGTACCCAATTTTTTAACACGAGAGAGAGAGAGAGAGAGAGAGAGAGAGAAAGAGAGAGAGAGAGAAAGTGGTAAATTTTTCCCTGTAGTGCAATCTCAGACACTCCTAAATAAACACACACGAACACACAAACTTATGTACACAGAACAGGCGAAACATGGAATGTGACATCCGTTGACTTTCAGGCTTCAGGCAGCAAAATTTGTTAGCGAATATATAGCCGATCGAAAGTTAGGTTAGGTCACTTTGGGCAGGGTTTGGTCTGATTAGGTAATTTTTGGTTGGGTTGGCTTCAGTTCGACTAGATATAGACGAATTAGGTTAGATTGCTTTAGAATACGTCGGTTTTGATAGGTTTTGGGTTGGGTTTTATTTGGTTGGGTTAGGCTGGGTTAGGTTCGGTTGGATTAGGTCATTTTAGGCTTGACTGGGTTGGGTTAGGTCGGGTATGGTATGGTTAAGTGAGACTGGGTAGGATTAGGTAGGGTTAGATGCGGTTAGGCTGCTTCAAAATAGGTTAGGCTAGGTATGGGGAGGTTACGTGAGATAGTGAGGTTAAATACAATTAGACTACTTTAGGTGAGGTTAAGTTAGATTAGGTTGGGTTGATTTAAGTTGGATTAGGTCATTCGAGGACAGGCGGAGTTCAATTCGAGCAAATATTGATAGGTTAGGTGAGACTGGGCTAAATTAAATCGGTTTAGATGTGATTAGGTTGGTTTGGGTTAGGTGAAGTTGAAATAGGACAGATATGGGTAGGATTAGTGATATTAGTACAGATTAGATATTGTTAGGAGGGATTTCACTAGCACCAGCCACCGTAACATTGGCTTCGTCTGGTCAACCTCAGTTTTCCTTTCACTTTTCCCTGCATATTTCTTTCCTCGACTCCTCATGTTTCCTTGTAGCCTCAGTTCATAATCTCGTTTCCGATTCCCATGCTCCAGTCAAGTTACATTTCCTTTGCCTTTTCTTTATTCGTATTTTCATTATTATTTTTTTCTCGTCTAGGAATTGTTTCCCGTAAAACTTCCGTTCCTATCGCCTGTTTCTTTTTCTTTCTCGTCCAGCCAGCCTTGTCGTCCATCTTCTTTGTTTTTACTCTCACGGTAATACAAACGTTCCTCACCTTCTTCCCTATCCCACGAGAGGAAATGGTGGACTGCTGGAGAAGCGCTAGGCAAGCCTGTAGTCCATAGGGATCATGTTCAGATGAGCCTATGGGTACAAAGAGGATGAGGATGAGGAGACGGATGATGATAATGATGATGATGATGAGGAGGAGGAGGAGGAGGAGAGAGACGAGGACGACGACGAGGACGAAAGTGAAGTTAAAAATACACACACACACACACACACACACACACACATACATACACACATAAGACCCAGAAAACATTATAAACACAACCCCCTCCTCCCATCTGATTCTGTGACCTACGTCTTGGCTTTAGTCTTTCTCTCCTTATTTCACTCTCGTAAAAGTCTTGGTCCCTGTCGAAACGCCTAAATTTACTGCATCGTCAGTGGTTTATGCATTGCGGTCTTTTGTTGGTCGGTCCTTCCAAAGTCAAGCATCACACGAGGTGGACGTTGTTTTGTGTGTGTGTGTGTGTGTGTGTGTGTGTGTGTGTGTGTGTGTGTGTGTGTGTGTGTGTGTGTGTGTGTTCTAAGATAGTCTCCCCATTCCTCTTATTTTTTTTTTTACGTCATTATTATCCACACAAAAGAAACCTACTGTAACTTATAAAAGATACTGTACCCACACAGTGAAATTGTGGGAAGTGCCATAATAGAACGAATTAAGCCCGACCAGAATCGTATTCTTCCATATGAATAGTTATCGACACAGTGAAATCAAGACTTACTGTAACAACATCTTACACTGAGATGGTTATATCGTGAACATGGGCCTCGTCTAGTTCCTATGTTGGTATGTAAACCCAAATGCTTAACATCTATCTATCTATCTATAGCCCGACGCCCTAATCCCGCAAATGGTGGCCGCAGAGAAAACGCCTCCAAGTCGTTCTGTCACCCACCATTTGACTACCCTCCTCCCAACTCACCCCCCCCTCCCTCATATACCTCTCAACTCCATCCCTCCACCTCATCCTCGGTCTACCCCTCCCTCTCCCTCCCTCCACCTCACCTACATACACCCTCTTAGTTAGTCTTTCATTCTCCATTCTCTTCACATGTCCAAACCACCTCAGTGTATTTCTCCTAATCTTCTCAATCACATTCACATCCACCCCACAACGTTCCTTCACTTCTTCATTCGTCAACCTGTCCCTCCACGTCACTCCACATGCTCCTCTCAAGTAACTCATTTCCACTGCTCTCACTCTTGACTTGTTCCCCTCTTGCAAGGTCCACGCCTCGCTTCGATACGTCAAGGTAGGGATCACAATACTATCATGCAGTGACTTCTTAACTTCCATACTCACCTCCCTATTTCTCATCATTGCTTTCAGTGTACAAACAACCTTCCTTCCCTGCTGTACCCTTTCACGCACTTCATCCCCCAAAGTTCCATCCTTACTCATCACACTATCCAAGTACTTGAATGCACTCACATTCTCCATATCCTCACCAACTAACCTCACTGCACACTCTGTGACTTCATTCCTCTCAAACACCATAACTTTACTTTTGTTTACATTAACTTTCAGCTTCCTCCTCCTACACACTGTCCCAAATTCATTCACCAAACCTTGCAACTCTCATTCATCTTCACTCAACAATACTGTATCTTCAGCAAACAGCAACACCGGAAGCTTCCAAATGCTTAACATAATGTCTGAATTAATGGCATATCTGTCACACTGATCAGAATTAAGATGTACTGCAACAATATCTTATACGGTACTTTAGCAGGACAACACGACTCTCATCTAGTTCCTATGTTGATATATAAACCCAAATATCTAAGTATGTATGTACGAACTAATGGCATACTCATTTATCAGAATTAACTTATTATAAATCAATTACTTACTTACTAGGTACTGTGCTATATAATGGAGTAGTTTTCTCAATATTCATTGTACTCACCAAAGATCCTGCGATGGGTGAAAACAGAGGAGGACGGTACACACTGTCCCTGCAAGGAAAATGGAATGATTACTATAACTGCACATTATATGGCTACATAAAACTAATATTATAAATGTGGATTTCTCTCAGAATAAGGCATAACAAATTGTCATTCCACTTTGCGAATATCTCTGCACGTACATGTTATCTCATGCATGGTGTACACTAACATCTTTTTTATATATGCTTGCCTGGTGCACGTGTGAGTGAATGTGAATATTTTATGTATACATGTGTGTGTGTGTGTGTGTGTGTGTGTGTGTGTGTGTGTGTGTGTGTGTGTGTGTGTGTGTGTGTGTGTGTACTTGACTGATATCCACATGCATACACACAAAGGCCAGGACACACAGAGTAGTTGTTTATGTGTGTGGGTTTATGAATAGACTACACTTACTTACACTCAGGCCAGGACAGACATAGGGTAGTGTGTGTGTGTGTGTGCGTATGTGTTTGTATGTGTTAACAGAATACACATACAGAGTACCATGTGTGTGAACAGAATAAATATGCAGAGTAGCATGTGTGTGTGTACGTGTGAATAGAATACACATGTAGACGTGTGTGCTACCCACACTGACACCCTCTAATTCTTTCAGCCAGGATTGGAGACGTAGCGTGTATATGTCAGGACTCCATATTATAATTACAAATCATAATAGATAGCATGATGGCTAGATAGATAGACAGATAGATAGACCGACAGATAGAAGCAGCAAGTACGTGTGGACATTCAAGTTCATATACATACATACCAGTTCATCAAAGCTCTATCAACAACCCTTCCACCCTCCTGTCTCACCCATGTATACTTATAAATATCTTTCTTCTCAAACAGCGTATTTCCAATCACCATCTCTCACTCAACACACATCGCTGTCATTCGCTCCCCATTTTCATTTCTTCCAGGCACACCATGCATACCAACTACACCTTCAACTGCTACATTTCCCACTCTAGCATTCAGATCACCCATCATTACCACATTCACATTCGCTCCAAAACTCTGCAGACACTCATCAACATCATTCCAGAAAGACTCCCTCTCTTCTTCATCCCTTTCACTACCAGGCCCATATGCACTCACAAACACTCACAACTCACGTTCAAATTTCGCTTTCATCCACATCAGTCTCGATGACACCTCCTTCCATTCAGTCACACACTGCTGTACTTCCGGACTCACTAACAAGGCCACACCTTCTCTTGCCCTTCCTCTACCAACACCTGACAATCTTCCATTCACACTTCCAAACATAGACTCACCCTTCCCTTTCATCTTCGTTTCACTCAAAGCTAACACATCCAACTTTCTTCTCACAAACATTCTCCCAATCTCCTCCCTTTTAGCCTCAATCGTACTACATCCAAGCACATTCATAGACCCAATCTTCAGGGTACGGGGATAACTCCATCCCCCGTCCCTTTCTCTGGCCTGTCTCTTTTTAGGAACTAAAAAACGGAGGAGGGGGTCCCTAGTCCCCTCACCCTGTCCCTTTTAGTCGCCTTTTACGACACGCAGGGAATACGGTGGCAGTATTCTTCCTAACACAACCTGGCCGCAGAGTAGTAGTACCACCCCATAGTGCGGCCAGATTGTGTCCCCCCTGCCACAGAGGGGGCACTGATACACACAGGCACTGATACACACAGGCACTGATACACACAGGCACTGATACACACAGGCACTGATACACACAGGCACTGATACACGCAGGCACTGATACACACAGGCACTAATAGGCACTGATACACACAGGCACTGATACACACAGGCACTGATACACACAGGCACTGATACACACAGGCACTAATAGGCACTAATAGGCGAAAATAGACATAAATGAGTATATAAATTAAGGGGATGCAGCAGTAAGAGGACACTGCAAAGAACTGCATAAAAGGAGAGGCAATAAAGACGTAAGGAAATTTAGTTTCCCAAACAGAGCAATTGATCAATGGAATGCACTACCGAATGAAATAGTGTGTGCCAAAACAATTCACAAATTTAAGGATATGTACGATTAATATGGTTTAAGACACGGGACAGTACGAGCTTGACTCATTCCTGTAAAGATACAATTAGGTAAGAACACACACACACACACACACACACACACACACACACAGTACAGGGAACCTCTACAAATGGCAAGAAGAAGACAAGAAACATTCAGATATTTTGGATCTACAGTAAGAAGTGTGAACGTCGGGGGTAGGGTTGCGAGAGGCAGACCGAAAAAGACCTGAAACGAGGTCATAGAGTGTGACCTCAGGGATAAGGGACTGAATAGGGAGGCTGCCAGAGATCAAGCAGCGTGGAGAGCCATCATGTGACTAAGGCCGACGCATGCAAGCTTATTGGAGCTTTTATAAATGATACGATACGATCACAGTACAATGCAACTGATTAAGCAGGAAATAACTTAGTGTAGAATCCGAATGCAGTATAGATATCGCTGGGAAATAAGCCAGGAAAGATGTGATAAACTGTAGATTAGCTGGAAAGAATGGAAAACACAATCCACTGAGTGTCCACATATAGAGCCACATGGAAATTGATATTAGACCACCGCCATTAAGAAATAAAAGGACCTTTGAACATGAGGCAACGTAAGAACAAGAGAGAGAGAGAGAGAAAACAAAAACGAAACGACAATGGACGGTATAAAGATTCGTCGAAGTTACATAAGGGTCCCCTACATTATGTGGGAATTTTCTTTATTGCAAGCCCCGCCCCCAATGTGGCGTCTACCTGTCTGCCTCTACCCATTTAAAACCCCCATGCCCAGTCAGCGACCCTCAGTGTCGCTCTTGGTGTGGTGGTGTGTGTATCTGCTTCGGTTAGGCCATGGCGCCGGGCCGTCTACCTCTACATCCGTATGTCGCTGCCACACCACTGACACCAGCCACCACCGCCTCAGTTACCGAATGTTAGGTGTGGAGTGTATGCGTGAGCCGCCCAGCTCCGCGGCGCCTGGCTGTCTGGTTGGGTACCAATGCACACCAGTCTCGCGTCATGGCAAGGGCGGAACATGTTCGTGTTTCGCTGAGGGTTCACTTAAGCACCAATAGTTTATTTATTACTGACCATTTTATTAATCAACTACTTAGTTCACACCCTGCAATTCACTTAAGACTCTAAACCACCCCTACACCCATTATCAAGATCACGGCAACCACGTAATAACCCGCCATCCTCATATCCAGCACCCTACCTCAGACCCTGAACCACCCCTACACCCCCCAGCAAGATCACGGCTACAGCCCAATACTCCGCCCACCCCCAAGAGAACCTACCCTGACTCCCCTTCCTCCACTCCTCCCCCCTACCTCCTCCCCTTTCCTTATCCCCCTACCCAAGCCCTCTAGGGCTACAACACCTTACCCTAACACCCGTATCCTACCATCCAACCCAGGCTTCTGGAGCCGGAAAAAATCAGATGAACCTGAGAGGCAGCCAATAAGCTAATGCTTGGCAGAGAAAGCCGTAGCTATTCACTCCTCCCGCCCTTAAGTAACAACACAGTGCACGTGCGAGACCCCCCCACCCTTCCCAACACCAAACACACGCACGTTGGGTTAAGCCCCGACACTCTTTCTCTTAGTCTAAATTCTTCCTCTCCTACTTAAAAAAAAAACACACACACACACATGCACCTTACACAATGCAACCAGGACCAGAGCTCTCAGTAAGGCCGGGAGTTTAAACTAAGGCCTAGTTCCTGCCGTCATGTGTCGTCGCCCTGGTTGCATAACACTCATCACATATACACAATCATTCTTTACCTTCCTTCCTTTCCCCCCCTTTTCTATACGTCATTATTATTATTATATATTACTTGTTGGTGCACCTGTGCGGGCGAGATGGGCTCATCCAGTACGGGGATAGTTACATCAGTTGTCACCTCATCTACAACCTCATTGTTCACATCCTCTCTGTTCAGCACAGACTCAAAATGGAATTTAAAATCCTCATCACTGGGGCACAAGATTTCATCAGGTCTGTCCATGTTAAAGTCTCCTTTCCAATCAATTGCTCTCCACACTCTTGCGTCATCAGCGTCATCCAGCAGCCTCTCCCACCTACCAAGATTGCTACCACCTATCTCTACTGCTCTGTCTACCCTGCCTACATTGTCCTCCGCACACGAGTATAAAGCGTCAGTGATGCGCTTCTCAAAAGCATCAACATTTACATAATCTTCATTAGGTGCTCTTTGCATAATATTATTCACAAATGCTTCTTTGTTGATTCTGTTAAATCTGAGTGACTTTCTCATTAAACAAGTCTTGCCAGCATTTCCATGAAGGGCTGCGTGATCCACTAGCGACCCCGCCCTCGTCACGAGACTGTCAAAATCTACGCCTGAACACGTAACTGTTACTGTAACGGGGGCATGATCGGAAGGGAGGTCACCCCGCCTTAACACAGAAAAATCACTCATATAGTCTATCAGAGACGGTGACGCCACACATGTATCCACCTCTGAAACCCAGGTGCCGCGTCTCCGATATGTTTTATCACCAGGAAAATGTTTGTCAGCATACATGAGGTTATTAATGACAACCAATCTGTTATCAATACATATAGTACACAACAATTCAGCGTTATCGTTAGCCCTGTTTACATCATCGTGAATCACTGGGTATGACATATCATTTACATTAGGTATCTCCGCTATCCACACACACACACACACACACACAGAATTTATTTTTGGGTAGGGCTGGTAAAGAGACCTGTATGATCACGAGAGTTAACAGAGACAGTATTAACACTCTTACGACTCACTCCCAGCTGAATGCTATCGCCCAGCAGTACCTGGAATAAAATACTAGAGTTGCCCCTACCATGAGAGGGCCCGGGTACCATCTAGTGGTTGTAAAAGTAGCTGGACAAGTCTCTCGTCTTGGTAGGCGTCGCTACTTGGCTACTTTTGCTAGTGGCCGTATGACAGTGGAACGGCGAGGGTGTGTGTGTGTTGATGTGCATCATTCCCCTGAGGGATATTTGCTGTTTTTAGCCATTAAGGTGACTACATTAGGACACAAGGATATCGCACTGACAGCCAGGAAGTATCATGGCCCAAAGAAATATTACCTATGAGGCTACTAGACGTAATTCTGATGAGACAAGTGGGCTGTTGGTGTGAGGGAGATGGAGGCCTTGTACCGCCTCAATCTTGGTGTCTCAGACCAGTGAAATAGCAGTGTGAGTGTCATCCTGTAGATTCTCGTTCCGATCAGACTGGTGGACTAGGCTTGCCTGCCTCCTTGTCCATGTCCACCCAACAGTACAGTTTGGGACCTGAATGTATACTGATAAGTGCGATTAAGATATGAGAGGGACAATGTGATGGAAAAAATTATTGTATGTAAATTATTTTGTCCTGAAGCGCACACACACACACACACACACACACACACACACACACACACACACACACACGCACACACGCACACATGCACACTCGCACACTCGCACACACACGCACGCATGCAAGAACTCACGCACGCGCACACACACAGACACAGACACACACACACACACACACACACACACACACACACACACACACAAAGTATATTATGGTGTTGTTCATTTGCCTAGGCCGAGATCGTCGTTTTTTTGCAGCTGATTTCCCGTAGTGCAGTGGTAAATTTGGACAAATATACAGCTCTGCATCATTTCCACGTCCCTTCTTCGTGACTAGCATCAATCTAGTGTTAACCCCTTGTCACAACACAAAATTTAAGAAAGAGATTGCAATTTTACGCCAAGTAAGATTGAACAGGGGTCCTTATCCTGCAGCGGTGTGTCACAGGCTGATGATGATGATAATAGGGTTGTCGGAGATGATATTGATAATGATGATAGTGATGCGCTGATGATAGTGATGTTGAAACTCCTGAACCAACTAACTGGACCGAGATTATGGTGATTGTAATGATGATGAAGCAGTTGGGATAATAATGATGATGATGATGATGACGGTGATGGAACTTATGTAGTGACTCTTTAACAGGGTTGTGATGATTGCTGTGCTTGACGCTGTTGCTCCTGGCGATGATGATAATGATGACGATGATGATGATGATGATGACGTCTACGACAACGATGATGATGGTGATGACGATGATGATGGTGACGGCGACGATCTTCATGTCTATGGCTGAGTCACCTCTTGTTTTTCGTTTCTCTTCAAATGTAGTTGGTGACTGTGTGTAGGAGAGAGAGAGAGAGAGAGAGAGAGAGAGAGAGAGTGTGTGTGTGTGTGTGTGTGTGTGTGTGTGTGTGTGTGTGTGTGTGTGTGTGTGTCCGCGCATGCTTGTGCGTATTTGCGTGCGTGCGTGCGTGTGTACAGCATTTCCCTCACACTCGAACTATTTATATCATAAGAGTGCAAATGAGGTCAGGGATATTGCTCTTCTTGGCCATACAAATACTAAACATTTACACTATATTCTGAAAAAACATACTGGATTCCTAAGGTCACTCAATGGGTTTCAAAAATCATTGTTCACTGTCTCTTTATTTATCGCAAGGAAAGGGATGGATGTGTGTCCGAAATAGTAGCTCAGTTTTGGTCTTTCTCTGGACCGTGAATGATTTAAATGGAATAATTATCCTTATTTATATTGGTTTAGTTGTGAGGATGCAACACACGTTTTGTTTACGTTTTATCAGGGCACATCAAAGAGCGGCCATGTCCATCTGCTTCTCACTAATGATTTTCGAACGAGGTTCTACATTCCTCTAGATTTTAGGGACAGTGAAGCCGCACAGCACCACAACACGCCATACCACACCACAAAACCCCACACCACAAAACCCCACACCACAAAACCCCACACCACAAAACCCCACACCACAAAACCCCACACCACAAAACCCCACACCACAAAACCCCACACCACAAAACCCCACACCACAAAACCCCACACCACAAAACCCCACACCACAAAACCCCACACCACAAAACCCCACACCACAAAACCCCACACCACACAACCCCAAACCACAAAACCCCACACCACACAACCCCAAACCACACCACCCAGCACCACACCACCCAGCACCACACCACCTCACACCACACCACCCCAAACTTTACCACACCAACCACCCTTCCACACCACACCACACCAAGGGGATTAACTAAAGGGTCCTTAAGCTACCGCATCTAGTAATTCTGAGCTTGTTTCCAGGTAACTCCACACACACACCTCAGGTCACGTCTTTCACAGAAGAGATAACAGAAGGAGAGCGAGCGTAACTGAATGGCAAGCCAGAGATGGAGTGAGAAGAAGAGGTGCACAGAGAACAAGATGGAGAGATCATATGATGCAGATCTACCGAGCAATGACGGAACAGGCTAATAATCAATGGATCAGAGCGGAGAAAGGTGAGAGGGTCCTTATCATGCAGCGGTGTGTCACAGGCTGATGGTGATGATATTGATGGTGATAATGATGTTGATGCTGATGGTGGTGATGCTTTAACATCTCAACGTATGAGGTTACAGAATGCACAATGAGGCTGCATAGCCAGGAAATGGAAGAATATGAGTGCATTTAAGTATTTATGTAATATGATGAATATGGATCGATGATTAGAGGATGAAGTGACTGAAATGATACGTCAGGGAAGGAGGGTTGCTTGTTCTCTAAAAAGCAGTGATTAGGAAGAGGGAACTGAGGATGAAAGTATGCAAAAAAAGGGCACTGCATGCTGTGATTCCCACTTTAAAGTATGGAAGTGAAGCTTGGGTCTTGTTGAAAGGACGCAAGTCAAGAGTGAGAGCGGTGGAAATGAGCTACTTGAGAGGAGCATGTGGAGTCTCATAGAGAGACAGACAGACAAATGGGCAGATGAAGGAGCGTTGTGATGCTGATGTGGATGAGATTGAAAGCGCTAAGAGAAATACTTCGAGGTGGTTTGGCCATGTGGAGAGGATGGAGAATAAGAGAATGACTAGAAGAGTGCACATGAGTTAGCTGGAAGGATAGAGGGGGTGGGAAGACCGATGATGAGATGGAGGGAAAGAGAAGAAACATATGAGTGCGATACTTGAGCTAAATGGTAGAGGACAGTACATCATGAAGGCGATTTGCTTGTGGTCACCCCTTACGGGATTAAGGCGTCTGGCTATAGATAAACAGATATAGATAAATAGATAGATAGGTAGGTGATGATGATAATATGATATTGATGATGATGATGATGATGAGAATGGTAATGATAATGAGAATGACGGTGTATATAATGATGATGATGATAATGACGACGACAGCTATGATGAGGAGGAGGAGGAGGATATTGATGATGATTTTTGTCGGCAGGTGGAAGGACGAAACAGCAGGAACTCTACCATCGGTCCAAGCATCCACGATTCCACATCCATCCATACATCCATCCATCTTGCTTGATGTTAAAAACTAAGTCTATTTAACTTAAGTAGTACCAATTGCTTCTTCATAAGCTTTCCAGCTGTCTGAACAGATCTGCAGTAGCTTTTAACTTCTAGAATAACTCGGTTCTGGTGCTCAGTTTGGTACTTTTATTTTCCTTTCATCAGAACTGCCGCGGCAGATTTTGAGAAAAGTCCCTCAAGTAACTCCTATTATTTTTTTTACTAGGTTTCTAATGCTGTCCATAGATCCGTTGTTGCTTTAATAGTTTCCTAGACAACACAGTCTTGGCGCTGTTCTCTGCCACCCTATTATACCATGTCATATAGTGTTCTCGCTCGCTTGCCCTGTTCGCTCGCTCGCTTGCCCTGTTCACTCGCTCGCTTGAACAATAAATCACTGAAGAAAAGGTGGTATAAAAACCCCCTAAGCCGCCATAGTATTACACCCTCGGTATGCAGTCCGTTCCCTGTGGCATTGTAACTTTGTGGACCCGGAGCGCTTACAAAATAACTTACAGTAATTTTCCTTTCGTAACTATACTTGTTTCACTTTAACTTGGCCTGAGTTGTTGTTGTTGTTCTTGTTACGTCTTAGGCTTCTCTGGATGTGAATCCAGTGTTATGTTGAAGGATTGTCTGTGTTGTGGTAGTGTGGTGCAGGAAGTGAGTGGGTGTGGTGTGGTGTGGGGGTGCCACTTTGCAGTATGAACACAGGGGATTGTATGTTTGTTATATTTTGTGTTAGTATTGTAGCAGGGAAGGTTGGTGTACTCGTGTCTCTGGGTTCGGTAGTGTCTGAAGGGTGTATGGCTGGTGGCGGCACATGAAGGATGCTGTTTGGTAGAAAGTTTTGGCTGGCTGGGGTGTGTGTGTGTTTATGTATGTGTTTGGTATAGAAAGTTTTGGCTGGCTGGGGTGTCTGTGTGTTTATGTATGTGTTTGGTATAGACAGTTTTGGCTGGCTGGGGTGTGTGTGTGTTTATGTATGTGTTTGGTATAGAAAGTTTTGGCTGGCTGGGGTGTGTGTGTGTTTATGTATGTGTTTGGTAGAGAAAGTTTTGGCTGGCTGGGGTGTCTATGTGTTTATGTATGTGTTTGGCAGAAAGTTTTGGCTGGCTGGGGTGTTTGTGAGTTTGTGAATGTGTCTGGGAAGTGTAGAGTCGGGTGGAGGAGAGGATATGTTGCAAAGATACTCTGTGTAGTGTTGGGCGGTTGTTCGATTTTGTTTGTGGAGAGGATGATGCAACATAAGGTTACAAAGGTGGGACGGATCTTGAGCTGAAGTGATGAACTGTGTGCCTCTCATATGCACTTGGTCTCTGACTGAAATTAGTTATGTTTCTTGGTGTAGGCTGTCAGTACTTGTGGTCTTAGTGTCTTCTGCTATCAAGGTATTGTTTTCTGTTCTTTAAAGCTCCTTCGTGTTT
This sequence comes from Coenobita brevimanus, assembly GCF_032717465.1. NCBI lineage: Eukaryota > Metazoa > Arthropoda > Malacostraca > Decapoda > Coenobitidae > Coenobita > Coenobita brevimanus. Next base: position 40,984,452 of record NC_137015.1, on the reverse strand, counting down.
GTGTTGGGTATGATTACGGCTCAGCTTGTGCGGCAGTAATTCACGGTTGTTTTAATGTATTACTTATAAGTGGAGGATGGAGTTGGGATGTATATGAGAGAGGGTGTGAATTAGAGGGAGTGATGCATAATGACGGGGGACAGGGTGGCATAGAGGCGACTTGTTTGTGGCCATCTCTTACGGGATTAAGTCGTCTGGCTATAGATAGATGGATAGAGATAGCTTATAGTTTCCATACGGTTTGCCGAGTAGTAACGATAGTTATCACTAGAATATGATGGTAGTCACGAATGAGTGCCGTGGAAAGGATGTTGGGCTGTAGTATTGGCTGTTTCTGCTACTGATCTGCGTGACATTCTCATATGCTTTAAATGAAACTCTGTGTCAAGTTAAAGTGAAAGGCGTGTATGTTTGTGTAGGAGGAACGAGAGACAAGGAGGTATTCTGTGGCCTGTTTTCTTTGTGCTTCCTACAAGACACAGTAATAATTATGACGGGGCATTGATGGCAAGTTTGTGGGTCAGCACACACTTACGGCCTCTCATTATACAAGCTGGTCCATATATTACGCCACCCAGTTCTTGTGTGTTGCGGGCACGGCTCAGTGAACATTACCAGTGTCTACCCTGCATCATTATCTACTTCCCACAACCCTCTTCAGGCTTAGCTTTATAATATAGGCTTTAATTTAGGTCCATTGATTGCATGGTGGAGAATTCCCATAACCTTTTTTATCCCTAATTGTATATCATTGTATTGTATAATCTTTTATGTCCACTGATCACACGGCTGAGCAGTAATTTGGTGAAGCGATCAGAATGTCTTAGCTCATCACAAAAGCCGTCCCCACAACACACAAGACTGCAGAGCGCAATATACTTATCACCTATATTAAGTCAAAGCCACAGTTAAAAAGGTAATGAAACAAGACAGAAAATTTAAGTTTTCATTATTAATACTTCAGTACAAAATACATTAACAGAGACAGCAATATAAAATATGCATTCAAAAGTAGCATTTGTCCACAGAACATCCTGGACTTGCAAGGCAGATCGCACCATCACCACCAGGCTTCTCTCGGCAGGTCAGGGCAGATCACCAGCAGCAGCAGCAAGTAATCTCACGGCTGGGGAAGACACGACACCCTGCCGCCGCCGCCGCCGCCACCGCCACCACCACCACACCACCAGGCATCTCAGAGTAGGGGAAGACACCACACCACCGTCAGGCTTCTCACGGCAGGGCAGACCAAACTTCAGCAGGGTATGACCAGTGTGGCAAGGAAGCAGCAACAAGGCAGCAGACTCCAGCACGACCTGTGGACCAGATGTGTATTAGTTCAAATCAGTGTTAGCTTTAGTTATTTAATCCTCTATCTATCTCTATCTATTGCCAGACACCTCAATCCCGTTTGGGGTGGCCACAAACAAATCGCCTCCAAGTCGCCCTGTCCCCCGCCATTTCACTGCCCTGCTCCCAGCTCACACACCCCTCTCTTATATACCTCTCCACCCCATCCCTCCATCTCATCCTCGGCCTCCCCCTCCCTCTTCCCCCCTCCACCTAACTCACATACATTCTCTTCGTCAGTCTTTCACCCTCCATCCTCTCCACATAGCCAAACCACCTCAGTATGTTCTCATAACGCTTCCTATCACATCCACATCCACACCACAACGCTCCTTTATATCCTCATTCGTCAGCCTGTGTCTCCATGTGACTCCACAGGCTCCTCTTAAATAACTCATTTCCACTGCTCTCACTCTTGACTTGTGTCCTTCCAACAACGTCCAAGCTTCACTTGCATACGTTAGAGTTGGTATCACAATACTGTCATGTAGTAACTTTTTCACTTCCATGCTCACTTCCCTGTTTCTTATCACTGCTTTCAAAGAACCAGCAACCTTTCTTCCCTGTGTACCCCTTCAAGCACTTCACCCTCCAAACCTCCATCCTTACTCATCACACCACCCAAGTACTTAAACGTACTCACATTTTCCAATTCCTCACCATCCAACCTCGCTGTACATTCACTGACTTCACCTCTCTCAAAGACCATCACTTTACTCTTCCCTACATTCACCTTTAGATTCCGTTTCTTACACACTCTCCCAAACTCATCCACCAAGCCTTGCAACTCTCCTTCGTCTTCACTCAACGACACAGTATCATTTGCAAACAACAGTACAGAGGGTTTCCAAACACTACCCTCTCTCACCAGGGCCACTCCAACATCCACTACCCTACCTTGTACCTCTTTTATTACCCCATCCATGTACAGATTGAACAACCATGGAGACATGACACATCCCTGTTCCAACCCAACCTTCAAAGTGTGGACTCATTAGACTGCTCAGATTCTGTTGGGAATGGCACACAGTTAGGGAATTATATCACCAATATTTTATCCAAATTTCCCATACAGGGTGTTGCATGAAATGTTTGACAAACTTCAGAAAGTTGTTCTTGGGGCAATTTTGAGTTAAGAATTGCTGCATCAACCTGGGCTAATTTCTCGTCTATTATGCTCAGGTTCTGTAGGGAATGGCAGCAGATTAGAGACTGGTATCGCAAAATTTTATCCCCTGCCACCACCACCAGGCCGTTTATTTTTAAATCCCGTTCGTTCGTTCGTTGACGATTTCCTCCCCTATAGGGAGGGCCGGGCCTTACATTAGCCCAGTCGGTGGATTTTTGACTGGATTTCTTAGTTGGTTGTGTGGGCTGTATTTGAGGGGGAAGAAACCACCGTGGTGGTTCTGTATGGTCTTTTTTTTTTTTTTTTTTTAATATAAATAATATAGCTCACAGGTGCATCATATGCCTGCACACGTTGATGTATAAAAACATCCGCGCATTCAGGCACAAACACACGAGTGATTTTAGAGTGGGAGGGTGTAATGGGACAGGTGACCAGGTGACCGTTAGGCGCGGGGATTAGCTGGGATTAACGGTACCTGAACCGTATGGAAGGGGGCATGGTGACTGAGACAGTTGTGGCTGCCTGACTGAGTGATTTTAAAAGGGTGGGGGGAAGTGTGCAGTGATGTTTGCTAGGGTTGTTATGGGTGTATTAGCAATCACTGCAGCAGCTGCTTGTTTAAGTGTCTCCTCGGGGCTGGCTGCCGTATTTATGTGGGGTGTATCTGGGTTGGGGAGATTGACTGGTCTGTTAAATTTATTGGTGTTTCGACAGCTGAGAATATAGTGGAGAAACGGGAATGGGGTATCAGTGTTGCAGTTTTCACACGTGCTGGGTTGTGCCTCATTTGTGAGTATATGGGCTTTACACTTATATCCCAAGCGGAGGCGTCGTATATTTTTAAGTGTTCTGCTTTTGAATTTGTTAATAGCATTTATTGGCTCATATTTTGTAGCGGCAGCATACCATATTGCAGAAGGGGAGCCCGCCTGGACTTGATGCTCGTGTTCTGAGCGGTTGATTGTTGCTGCCTGCATTTTAATTGTTCTTTTGATCTGAGTGAGGCTCGGTGTTATGTCAACCTGAACGTGTGAATATTCCGTGGCTTCTTTGGCTAGTTGGTCTGCCAATTCATTCCCTTTGATACCTACATGGCTGGGTATCCAATTAATTGTTATAGTTCCGCCAGCATCTCGTATTTCTTGCGCGGTGGCAATTATGTCAGTAATTAAATGAGTGTTGTCAGACGGCTCCTGTTTTCTTAGCGTTTGTATTGCGCTGGCGGAGTCTGTATGGATGATTGTATGGGATGTTGGGTTGATGTCTAGGGCATCATCCATGGCGGTAAGAATTGCAATTAATTCAGTCTGGAGTGCAGAGGCTCCATCTGATACACGCAGGCCAAATGGGTGTTCTCGGCATACGACTGCCGCACCTGCTTTATTGTTATTCACAGAGCCGTCTGTATAGTAGGTCGATGAGTTGGGGGAAGTGAGGGAGGCAATTTGCATTAAGCTCTCTTGGCGTAATTGTTGTACGGAAGTGAGGGCTTTAGGGGGAGAGCTTGTAATGATAAGATTGAATAGGGGGGGATCCCAAGGAGGGCGGGGATGATACGCTACACTTGGTTCATCTGGGGGGAGATTTATGATGGGATTTAGATTAAAGGAGTGAATGGCTTTTGCGGCGCAGTGACTCCAGGTGTTGTTTTGGATGTCGGGGTGTAGGTTAGCAGCCGCCGTTAATCGTGTTGTAAGGGCGAGGGGGGAGTTTTTACGTGTAAGCTTGTCTGCCAAGCTAGCGACTCTTGCTTTGATTCTGATGTTAATAGATTCGATGTTGCATTCCATTCTGAGGTTGCAAAGCCGTGTCCACATTGGTGATCCCGTCATAATTCTTAGTGCCTCATTCTGTATAACCTCCAGTTTGTCGGCTAATTTTGGGTTGATGGTGGGTAAGGTAGGCGCTGCGTAATCAATAATAGATCTTATTGCCTGAATGTAGAAAAGACGTAAGACTTTAAATGAAGCTCCTTCACCTTTGCCAGCTAAAGATCTAAGGGCGTTGAGGCGTAATTTGGTGATATCTCGGAGGTATTTTATTTCTGTGTCAAAGGTGAGGTTTCTGTCCATGTATACCCCTAGGTACCGGTGGGTGTTGACGTACTCTATAAGAGAGTTACTGAGGAACAGCTGTTTTGGTGCGGTTGGAATTTTGATGGGGAGGGCCTTAGTTTTGAGTGGATTTATTTTCAGGCCTAATTCTCTACATTTTTTATGCAGGATGTCGAGTGCTTTTTGCGCTTTCTGTGAGTAGCGCCCCCCATATATTACTAGAGTTATATCATCAGCATAACACAAAAGGCGGGCTCCTTGGCCCAGGTCGAGATGAAGGAGGCATTCAATTAATGTGTTAAAAAGGGTGGGGCTTATGATGCTTCCTTGTGGAGTGCCATTTGTGTGATTATATGCTTCTGAAAGATGGCCTTGGAACCTGACTTTGGCTTTGCGACCTGAGAAAAAGCTTTCAAGCCAGCGCAGAAGGCGACCCTTAATACCCTTGCTTGCAAGGGTGGCAAGGATGGCCTCGGGACATGCCAGCTCAAAAGCTTTTTCCAGGTCTATGAAAATGGCTAGGCCTTTACCTCCCCTGAGCTCTGATAAAAATGAGCTAAGGCATTCAGCTGTGCCCTTGCCTTTTGTGAAGGCGAAGATGTGGCTATGTGGTGATGGGGTGACCCAGTCAAGGCGGCTTTTAACCATTCTTTCGGTGGTTTTGCAGAGACAACTAAGAAGAGAGATGGGTCTGTAGGTGGTGGGATCGAGAGGCTTGGGGATGGGATGAATTATAGCCTCCTTCCATTGAGATGGAATAATGCCTAAATGCCACGAGTGATTGATGAGGTCCAGAAAGGCTGTTACCTTGTAAAACTGTAGAGATATATCGGCAGGACAGTAAATAGTGATCCTACTCTGGTACTCTGTATGGAATTTCAGAGAGATGATGATGCCACTGATTCATGGGGTTATCTTTAATGCTCTGTAGGCAATTTTGATCACCTTAGGAGTTCCCTTCAGACTGTCTCTCTTCATATGACATCTCCTTGGTTACTAGTCTATCATCTGTGCAGTCTTGCCACACTTGCCATCAACTAATCTGAGAGGGTTGGAGATCTCTCAGGCTAGAAAAAATAACTTGTAGACAGTTTTAATAATCTTCAGAGACCCCATTAGCCATTGTTTCCTCTAGTAGAACTAGGCCAGTAAGCAAGTTTAATCTCCTTTGGAAGAGTCTCCATTGTGATCTTCATTGTGATTTACATGATAATCTAGTCTTTATCTCTAGAAACAACTCAGCATTCAAGGTGGAGAGATGCCAGGTTTTTGTCAGTTTAGGGTGGACATGTAGTCTATATGGTTTGTCTTTATTGTTTTATGTATTCATTATTATTATTTTTTTTTTTTTTACTGTGGATCAAATTTAGCGATTCATCTCTTCCGTTTATAAATCGGTACAACAGATAGGCTTTCATTCTCAAGGTATGACCACTGAGTACCGTACTGTCTTCCTGTGCAGTGTATATTTTGTCATTTGTACTCTCATTATAAGTTTCATTAAAGAATTTGTATCATATGTTTAGTTTCTGTGTCACTCAGTGTGTTAAGTTTATGTAATATATGGTTAATCGTTTAAGTCCTGCCTTTCGCTAGCAGTCTAAGTTGCAGTTTTTACTTTCTCCCTTAATATAAGTAGCAACTGCTCTATATTCTTTCCATAGCACTTGTTCATGATTAGCATTAAACTGCAGGCTTAGGTATTCCAAGTAGCTCAGGGAATTTCGAGATATCTCCTCCTAAAACGACATTAATAGGTACATGACAATTGAGTTTAGTCTGTGCATGTTGTTCAATTTCCCATTTTTTGTAACATGTAAAGAAATAAAATACAGTAGAAGTTTTAGCCAATATACTAGTAGGGCCGCGGTAGCATGGTCAGCATGGTGCTGGCCTGCTGATCAGGAGGACCCGGGTTCAAGTCCCGGTGTGATAGAGGTTTCTTTAAAATGTGGCTGAGGGAAGTTTGCGTAGCAGGCTTTCCTTAAAACCACAAGGCCCCTTACACTTCAGCTCACACACACCAAGACACTTACACACACTACTACACACATACACACATCAAGACACGTACATAGCCACCATCACACAGTAGACACACACACACAAGACACGTACATAGCCACCTTCACACAGTAGACACACCACACACACACACACAGAGGGTGGGACAGACACACCACAGGCAGACAGGGAAGGGTATAGGGAAAGGTATATACAAAACACAGGGAGTGAGAGAGGAGGGGGTTTTATTAAAAAGTCCAATTTTGGTATACCTCCTGTGGCAAAATTGATATAGCCCCCCCTTTTATATTTTTTTGATATTTTCATTTAGTGCCCCCCAGGCCCCAGACCCACTCGGCTGAACCAAATTGTCTGGCGTCAGCTGGAACATGATATACCAGAGTTATGCCGGTCATGTGGGGGTTACTGGTGACAGTGTAGTAACTGTCAGGCTCCAATGACTCACTCAGCCGAACAAAATCGTCTGTCAGCTGGAATGGAATACTAGAGTTGTCCCAAGCACCAGAGGATTAAGATTCTTAACCCCCTGAGTGATGCTCGGGACAAGCATCACTCAGGACAAGCATAACTCAGGGGGTTAAGATTCTTAACCCTCTGGTGCTTGGGACAACTCTAGTACCCCATTTCAGCTGACTCAGACGATTTTATTCGACTGAGTGAGTCATAGGTGCCTGACAGTGTCAATACCGTCACCATGAACCCCCTCACGACCGACATAACTCTAGCATCATGTTCCAGCTGACGCCAGACAATTTGGTTCAGCCGAGACAGGATCCTAGGATCCTGAGAGACATTATAACATCACAAACAAAATACAAAATGCCTTCCCTCCATCTTGAACGTACTATAATTCATTTACATTAAGTAAGCTCGTATTTTCGTATTTTTGCAGCTTATTTCATGTATCTTAGTTAAAAGAAAAGAATACTACGAGCCGGTGAATAAAACCAACACTTGTAGACGAAGAATATAATTACCAAACAGTTTCGGTGGACACTGCCACCATCTTCAGTGGTCAAGATAGTGAGAGGGAGTGACATACTGACCATACAAGGGTTCCTTTTTATGCGTGTGTGTGTGGAAGGGTGGGGTAAAGGTGAGGTGGGGTGGGGTAGATTGTAAGCGGGGATTAACCCAAGGGGATTTTGGGGGGACATTACCGGACAGGTCAGGTGTAATTCCTATCTGACCTGTCCGGTAATGTCCCCCCCAAAATCCCCCTTGGGTTAATCCCCGCTTACAATCTACCCCACCCCACCTCACCTTTACCCCACCCTTTCACACACACACAGGCATAAAAAGGAACCCTTGTAGAGTCAGTATGTCACTCCCTCTCACTATCTTGACCACTGAAGATGGTGGCAGTGTCCACCGAAACTGTTTGGTAATTATATTCTTCGTCTACAAGTATGGGTTTTATTCACCGTCTTTGATTATCACGCAAGAGTGATTCATCCAGCCAATACTACGAGCTCTGTATCTTTTCATAGCCCTTCTTCGTGACTAGCATCGTATTCTAGTTATCTATAGTTACAACTGAGCATTCAAGTTGGAGGGATCACAACTTTAAGCAATCACAGTAAACAAACAAACAAAAAACAAGTGTCGTCCTCTTGACCTCTCGTCTTCGCAGGAATGCAGCGGTGACGCCATCTTGTGCGTGGAATGCGTGAAGTGCAGGCTCTTGAGTGGAAGGAGCACGGAGCCACGGGAGACTTAATAACATTCGCTAGTCAGCCAGTCTAGAAGCCTGGGACATTTGCCTGAAATAATAATAATAATAATAATAATAGAAATAACAACAAAACCAGTCTTATACATAATTCAATATCTTAGTCACTCGATCTGTCCATTCCGCCCCTTCAGTACGAGACGCATTTCTCTAAGCTATTTTTTCTAACATGGGAGGTTCGATACGTTTGATTGAGCCTATCCATAAGACTCCTAAAACTGAGTAAATGCCTCTGAAAGTTGCAAAATATAAAATATAAAACGTCTATATGATATAAAAACCTTTGTTCACCTCCGGGACTCGATCTGTGTTAGATAAGACTGGTTTGGTTAAGGTACGGTAGAGATGGGATTGTTGTGGCAGGCTGGGGTAGCGTTGGGTCGGTTATGGCCAGGTGGGGTAAGGTTGGGTTAGTTTTGGCAGGACGGCGTAGGATTGGGCCGGTTTTGGCAGGGTAGGGTAGGACTGGGGTCGGTTGTGGCAGGGTGGGGTAGGATTGGGTCAGTTTTGCCAGGATGGGGAAGAGTTGGTCGTGTTTGGCAGGGTGGAGTAGGACAGGGTTGGTTTTGGCAGGGTGGGGTAGGATCGGGTCGGTTTTGACAGAGTGAGGTTAGATTGGGCTGATTATGCCGAGGTAGGGTAGGGATGGGTCGGTTATGGCAGGGTTGAATAGAGTTGGGTCGATTAGGGCAGGCGAGGGTAAGCATGGGTAGGTTATGGTTGCGTTGGGGAGGGTAGGATAGGTTATGGCAGGGTAGGATAGGGCTGGGTGGTGGTGGGTTGGGCTGGGTAGGGTAGTGTAGGGCTGGGTAGGGTAGGGTAGGGTAGGCTGAATCAGGGTAGTGTAGGGTACAGAAGAGAGGTGGGTATAACTGCCGTTTAGTTCCGTCATATCCAACGCCTATTTCACTCAGTTATACTACACTGTCTCATCAAATTTGGGGCGATCTTTTCTACGATTTTTGTTCTTCCCCGCTTAGTTTAGTCCTTTAGTTCATTCATGACCCTTGGCTTTCCTTTTTATTTTTTTTTTTTATGTGGTGGAGCGCAGGTGCACGAGGCTAGACCACCATTAGTCCAGAATATTTAAGGGTAGGCCACCAAGCTACACCCTGGTAACGTCTACATGTCAAAACATCTGTCCACCTCTGGGACTTGAACCGCGGAGCGCTGGACACAGAGCTCTCGGTTTGCGGATGTCACTATTACTCTTTGCTAGCTTCTGACGATATCCTACAGCTTCAGAAAACCCTCTTAGGATGACGGGACAGAATCATTTAATCTTTCAAGCCGAGAACAACTTATTTACATTGTCCTAGCTGACCGCATGATTTTATTCAGCTTAGGAGATCCCCTGATAGAGATTGGGTTGATGATGGCAGTATTTAACCCTTCCAGTTCGAAATTTCTCTCTACTGTAGAGGTGAAGAAAATCATCCGAAGGTAGAGAGAAGAAAACAGGAAAAGTAATGTAGTGGTGAAAGGGCTGTACAGGGGAGGGTAGGTTAAAGTAGGGTAGAGTTGGGTCGGCAATGGCAGGGTAGGGTAGGGTAGGCTGAGGTAGGCTAGTGTAGGGTTGAGAAGAGTAGGGTAGGGTAAACTGAACTGAATAAGTATATACAATAAAATCTGGCGATACAACAACCAGGGTCATATGCCGCCGGACGACAACGAGAATAAAAGCACTCAAAAAGATGAAACACACACACACACACACACACACACACACACACACACACACACACAAAATACAATTGATAATTAAAACAAGAAAAACACTAAAACACTAAGAACACTAAAACCACTGTATACTAAATTTTACACGGTAGTGCAGCTGCCTACACCAAGCAAAGGTTTCCCCCTCCACCACAACAAGCATCCTCTCCAAGTACCAACAGAAGACTACAATCCCTCTCCTGCCCGGTGCTCAGAGAGGTAACGATGGCGCAATTCCCCAACAGTGGACACCATCAGCAATAGCCGAAGAGTCAGGAGGACGAAGCATTCCACACAGAAAGTAGGGGGAGAGTCCTCAATTAAAAATCAATGAGAGAACCAGGAATGGCCCATTCGGAGCCAGCATAAAGCCGTCTCCCACCTGCATTCAGACCTCGGCAAATGAAGGGGCCCGTTTACCCACAAATATCACACATTTTGTTGGCCCCCACCGCATCCCACCTACTCTGCCAGTGGGAGCAAACAGGGAGTGGTTAGATGAATATCACTGAGCGAGGCAGGGGAGAGGTGAGGATGGGCGAGAGGCAGCAGCCTTTGCCAGAGCGTCAGCATGCTCATTGCCCACAATGGTACAAAACCACAAAGCAGTCCCTAGCAAGCACAGCCATTCTAAAACACTGTAGACAACGAAAGAGGATTGGACGGGAAAACACAAAATGGAGATCGGCAGAGTCGCTAAAAACCGTATAACAAACAGGAGGGAAGCTAAATATCAATTTGACTGCGAGTAAAATAGCAGTAAGTTCTGCGATAGAAGTAGATACGATGGGGGGAAGACTACTACCACGAATGAAATCGGGAAATATAACACCCAAGCCTGTCCCCTCACGGGATTTCAATCCATCAGTACATACGAGAATCGAGACACTGTGAGAGGAAGCATGTTCAAAAAAAAAATAGCAAAGAGCCGCCTGTGAGGAAAGAAAGGCCCCTCTCTCAGGAAAGTAAACACACGGTTGCACCCCTGAGAGGAGCCAGGGAGCCATCCTTGGTACACGCACAGGACAAACAAGAAAGGTTGGAACATCCACATCCCCCATGGCAGCCTTCACCCTGTACCCAAACGGATGTGGATAGCGAGGATACGGCGAGGCAGACACGACCTCCGGAACAGAGCCAACAAAATCTTCCTGAACTTTAGCAAAGGCGGTGACACTAAGGACACTAGTTTGAGGCACTCCCTCCTCTTGAGGATATGAGGGAAACAAGGTGGCACCAATACGGAAAAATTCCATAATCAGTAAAGGCAACCTACCACGCAAACCAAGATGGTGACCTGCAATACCTGGCTTGTGAAACGGTAGGACAACAGCCCCCCGCCAAGAAGCAGGAGTGGACGAATCTCTCCAAATTCTATTTATAAGACTTAGGTGGAAGGACACTGCTTCATCATCCAGGTACCTCAGCGCTGCATGGGGAATATTATCGACTCCCGAGAAGTGTCATGACTGGGAAAGGGTAGACCAAAGTTTACACCAAGACAAAGGAATGTTGTAAGTCTCTCCGCCCCCAGAACGGATGTCCAACACCTTAATCTCCTCCACCTCCCTAAGCCTGGCAAAAACCGAAGAACGAGTATCCCTACAGGAGACCTCAGCGGTAGGATAGGGTAGGGAACGCTAGGGCAGGGTAGGCTGGGGTAGGGTAGTGTAGGGCAGAGAAAAGTAGGTTAGGATGGGTTGGTTTAGGCTAAAGTAGGACAGAATAGGAGAGGGTAAAATGTGCCTAGTCCAGGAACGAAAAATATATCAGTTATCCATGTAACTAGCGTTTTCTATTTCGGTAGATTATTTTCTTGTCTGCCTAAAGAATCGTGATGTACGAACAATGAGATTAGATATTGAAACTGTAAGATGCGAATTAGTTACAAAGACGGTATTTTGTTTTGGCTAACGTTACATCGATACGTTCAGCTAAGAGCAACTCGGCAGAACTGAACAGTATATGACGTGCTAGATGAACGCTGTGACCGGAAAATAAATATATATGTATATATACTTCAGCATACAGTAAGCGAT
>NC_137015.1:40829904-40969904 GCF_032717465.1 Coenobita brevimanus | reverse complement strand
GGCCGTCTCGTCTCTCCCTCGCAGCCGTCTCTGCATCGCCTGGGGAAATACAGGAACATCAAAGGTGCCTAAGGAATGCAGTGCCTACCAGAGTAACGCTATACAGGTGCCGCCACAGCTGCTGCTACCCTCCCTACCACATCACCTATCAGTACAAGCTACAACACACGCTGCACCAGTTCCTCTGCAGGGCTTGCCATGTTCTCGAGCGGCCATCTCGTCGTCTACAGCTGCCATTTCTTCCGTAGTTGCCATCCCTTCTTCTGAGGTTGCCATCTCGTCTTCTGAGGTTGCCATGTCTTCTGAGGTTACCATCTCGTCTTCTGAGGTTGCAACCTTGTCTTCTGGGGCTGCAGCTTCGCCTTCCCCCTCGCCTGCAGTTGCCATCTCGCTGGCCAGGGTTGACATCTCGTCCTCCAGCGTTTCCATCGTTTTCTGTGGAGCAAATATCAATTAGGCCAAAGTATTCACTATATGCTACTGCTGAGCCTATGTCCCGTATTCTGGGTGGCATAGGAGACTTCGTAGCGCATTTCCCTGAGAGATTTATTTTCCATAACACCAACATTATATTGCAAACTTACGTCAATGTCTTCTAACCCCAACTTGTCATCCAATTCCTTCCCATTCCACACATCCTTCCTTCCTTTAGGTTCTTCACAGCCATACTACCACCACACTCCATCATCATACAACCACCAGCATAACACTATCACCACTACCACAACCACGTACTACCATCACCATCACAATCACCGCCACCACCACCAACACCGCTGACATCACTACCGTCACAACCACCACACAGCTATCAGTGCTCTCGTTAAAAATTTATCTGCGTGAGAGAGAGAGAGAGAGAGAGAGAGAGAGAGAGAGAGCGATAGAGAGAGAGAGAGAGAGAGAGAGAGAGAGAGAGAGAGAGAGAGAGAGAGAGAGAGAGAGAGAGCGATAGAGAGAGAGAGAGAGAGCGAAAGAGAGAGAGAGAGAGAGCGAAAGAGAGAGAGAGAGAGAGCGAAAGAGAGAGAGAGAGAGAGAGAGAGAGAGAGAGAGAGAGAGAGAGAGCGAGAGAGAGAGAGGGCGAAAGAGAGAGAGAGAGAGAGAGCGAGAGAGAGAGAGAGAGAGAGAGAGAGAGAGAGCGAGAGAGAGAGAGAGGGCGAGAGAGAGAGAGAGAGAGAGAGAGAGAGAGAGAGAGCGAGAGAGAGAGAGCGAAAGAGAGAGAGAGAGAGAGAGAGCGAGAGAGAGAGAGAGAGCGAGAGAGAGAGAGAGCGAGAGAGAGAGAGAGAGAGAGAGAGAGAGCGAAAGAGAGAGAGAGAGAGAGAGAGAGAGAGCGAGAGAGAGAGAGAGAGAGAGCGAGAGAGAGAGAGAGCGAGAGAGAGAGAGAGCGAGAGAGAGAGAGAGAGAGCGAAAGAGAGAGAGAGAGAGAGAGAGAGAGAGAGCGAAAGAGAGAGAGAGAGAGATTGTGCGTGTGCGTGTGTGGTGAGGGTGTGTGTGTGTGTGTGTGTGTGTGTGTGTGTGTGTGTGTGTGTGTGTGTGTGTGTGTGTGTGTGTGTGTGTGTGTGTGTGTGTGTGTGTGTGTGTGTGTGTGTGTGTGTGTGTGTGTGTGTGTGTGTGTGTGTGTGTGTGTGTGTCTGTGTCTGTGTGTGTGAAAATCACTCAAACATCTTTAACAATAAGCAAAATGCATGACTAAGTGTACGATGTGAGAAAAGCTCAGAAAAAAATATTTCAAATTTCAAAAAAGTTTTAAAATGGTTCCAATACCTTTTACTAGTGAAGAAAGCGATTATTTCCCACTCCTGTCGTCTGTCGTGTCGGTGTAAATATCCTTTGCTTGCCTGGCCGTGTAAATATCCTCTGCCTGCTTGATCGTGCGAAAATCCTCTTCTTTCTTCGTGTCAATGGAAAAATTCAACCTGAGAGGTGGAGAGCAGAGGTGTGAGGGTAGGGCAGGTTTGACTGGTAGCAGGGAAATGGGAGGGGGGGGTAGAAGGAAGAGGTGAGGGGGTAGGGAAGAGGTGAGGGGGTAGAGGGAAGAGGTGAGGGGTAGAAGAAAAAGGTGACGGGGTAGGGAAAAGGTAAGGGGGTAGGGAAGGGGGGAGGAGGGTAGAGGGAAGGGGGGAGGAGGGTAGAGGGTAGAGGGAAGGGGGGAGGAGGGTAGAGGGAAGAGGTGAGGGGGTAGGGAAGAGGTGAGGGGATAGAGAACAGGTGAGGGGGTAGAGAACAGGTGAGGGGGTAGGGAAGGGGTGAGGGGGTAGGGAAGAGGGGAGGGGGGTTGAGGGAAGAGGAGAGGGGGTAGGGAAGAGGGGAGGGGGGTTGAGGGAAGAGGGGAGGGACGGTAGAGGGAAAAGGTGAGGGACGGTAGAGGGAAGAGGTGAGGGACGGTAGAGGGAAGAGGTGAGGGGGGTAGAGGGAAGAGGTGAGGGGGGTAGAGGGAAGAGGTGAGGGGGTAGGGAAGAGGTGAGGGGGTACGGAAGAGGTGAGGGGGTAGGGAAGAGGTGAGGGGTTAGGGAAGAGGTGAGGGGGTAGGAAGAGGTGAGGGGGTAGGGAAGAGGTGAGGGTGTAGGGAAGAGGTGAGGGGGTAGAGAAGGGGGATGGAGATAGAGGGAAGAGGTGAGGGGGTAGAGGGAAGAGGGGAGGGGGTAGAGGGAAGAGATGAGGGGGTAGAGGGAAGAGATGAGGGGGTAGGGAAGAGGTGAGGGGGTAGGGAAGAGGTGAGGGGGTAGGGAAGAGGTGAGGGGGTAGAGAAGGGGGAGGGGGTAGAGGGAAGAGGTGATGCGGAAGGAAAGAGGTGGGGGGGTATGGAAGAGGTGAGGGGGTAGGGAAGGGGGGAGGGGGATAGAGGGAAGGGGGGAGGGGGATAGAGGGAAGAGGTGAGGGGGTAGAGGGAAGAGGTGAGGGGGTAAAGGGAAGAGGTGAGGGGGTAGGGAAGAGGTGAGGGGGTAGAGGGAAGAGGTGAGGGGGTAGAGGGAAGAGGTGAGGGGGGAGAGGGAAGAGGTGAGGGGGTAGAGGGAAGAGGTGAGGGGGTAGGGAAGAGGGGAGATGGGTAGAGGGAAGAGGGGAGGGGGTAGAGGGAGGTGAGGGAGTAGAGGGAGGAGGTGAGGGGGTAGGGACGAGATGAGGGGGTAGGGAAGGGGTGAGGGGGTAGGGAAGGGGTGAGGGCGCAGGGAAGGGGTGAGGAGGTAGGGAAGAGGTGAGGGGGTAGGGAAGAGGGAAGAGGGGTAGAGGGAAGAGGGGTAGAGGGAAGAGAGAAAGGGGGTAGAGGGAAGAGGGAAAGGGGGTAGAGGGAAGAGGTGAGGGGGTAGAGGGAAGAGGGGAAGAGGGAAAGAGGGTAGAGGGAAGAGGGGAGGGGTAGAGGGAAGAGGGGAGGGGGTAGGGAAGAGGGGAGGGGATAGGGAAGAGGGGAGGGGGTAGGGAAGAGCTGAGGGGGTAGGGAAGAGGAGAGGGGTAGAGAAGAGGGGAGGGGGTAGAGAAGAGGGGAAGGGGTAGAGAAGAGGAGAGGGGGTAGGGAAGAGGAGAGGGGGGAGGGAAGAGGAGAGGGGGGAGGGAAGAGGAGAGGGGGGAGGGGGTAGAGAAGAGGAGAGGTGGAGGGGGTAGAGAAGAGGAGAGGTGGAGGGGGTAGAGAAGAGGAGAGGGGGGAGGGAAGAGGGGAGGGGGTAGGGAAGAGGGGAGGGGGTAGGGAAGAGGGGAGGGGGTAGGGAAGAGGGGAGGGGGTAGAGGGAAGGGGTGATGGGGTAGAGGGAAGGGGTGATGGGGTACAGGGAAATGGTGAGGGGGTAGAGGGATATGGTGAGGGGGTAGAGGGAAATGGTGAGAGGGTGGGAAAGAGGTGAGGGGGTAAAGAAGAGGGGACGGGGGTTGAGGGAAGAGGTGAGGGGGTAGGGAAGAGGTGAGGGGGTAGGGAAGAGGTGAGGGGGTAGGGAAGAGGTGAGGGGGTAGGGAAGAGGTGAGGGGGTAGGGAAGAGGTGAGGGGGTAGAGGGAAATGGTGAAAGGGTGGGGAAGAGGTGAGGGGGTAAAGAAGAGGGGACGGGGGTTGAGGGAAGAGGTGAGGGGGTAGGGAAGAGGTGAGGGGGTAAGGAAGAGGTGAGGGGGTAGGGAAGGGGGACTGGAGTAGTGGGCATAGAGAAGGTGGGAGTTGAGAGATGGTGTGTACAATTAGCCACTGCTACGACGCCAAAACACAAAAATCTACCTCTGGAAATATATCAGTGTGGTTGTTTGTAAATGTTGGCAAATTTAACAATGGTATTTAACATATTTTCCATCGGCTGTTTAATTAGCAAGGAGTGTTTGGGACATTTCACAAGCCTCAGGGCACCTTCGAAATAAACAGATGTTAACCAGGATTATTGTATCTCCCTTGCCGGACGGGTGTGTGAATAATGAACTCATTTCTTAGTAGGGATTGTCACCGAAAAAATAGCTTCTTTAGTCCCAAGAGCACCAGCATTGTCAACAGCTCGTGTCATAGTGGAATTGCTGTACCGTGTAAATATGTAGCTATAATAGGTCCACATCCACGTCATCCAATAGAGTACACGCATTATTTCTTTTAAGTAATTTCTTGGGGGGGAGGGGGTACAGACAATCTTCACCCCCCTCCCCCCGTAGTTCACACAACGCACGACGTCAGAACGCATGCCCTGATCAAGGAAGGGTGTAAATCACAATCTTTATGCAAATATGTGAACGGTACAGTCATGAGAGCCAACCTGAAAGCCATTATGGTCAAAGCCCCTTCTTGTCACCGACCATGACTACCAAATTTCAGTTATCGAGAACGGAGAAGAAATCGGATAATGTCGGGGCAAATGATCATGTTAGTGCTAACGTCGTTCATTATATTCTTGCAACAGCCTGATGGTTTTATTCAGCTTAGGGTAGACTTTTCAAACTGAGAGCTCTGATACAGCATTAATAAATTCTTTAGTAAGAGAGGCTGCTCGTAAGTTAAATAAAATCGCTTGATAGTAAGTATAAGATAAGAAGGATGTCACTCGGGTTCAGGGGATTAAACGAATCTTTACTTAACCACGGTTTACGTCGCCAACACGTTTCGCACAGATATAACAATGATTAGATGGATGTGCAATGCGTCCTTGAATGCGAGGCCTGGAAGGAGAGGGAGTGGGGGCTAGGATTACTATTAAGAGGAGGGATGGGACAAAAGTGTATTGTTGTGATAAGGAGAGAGAGACTGAGATGGTTTGGACATGTGGAGAGGATGGCGGATGACAATTAGGTAAGGAGAGAGAGGTGTGAATGTCGGAGGTAGGGTTGCGAGAGGCAGACGGAAAAAGGCCAGGGACGAGGTCATAGTGTGTGACCTCAGGGATAAGGGAGTGAATAGGGAGGCTGCAAAAGATTGTGCAGTGTGGAGAGCCGCCATTAGGTGACCAAGGCCGACGACGCATGCAAGCATGTTAGATCTTTTATAAAAGATACGATACGAACAATTCGAAGCAGGTAAGGTTCACGGATCACTATTTTATATAATTTATCTCCTGCCACTTTTGCCTTCCATCTCTACAGTATCCCCGGCCATCCTATCGCGTTGACGAGCAGGGGAATTTGGAGGAGGAACACGAACAACAACAGTCTACCCTCCTCCTCCCTGCCTGACTTACCTCATGCCCTCCCCCCCCTTCCCTCTCATGCCTCTCTCTCTCTCTCTCTCTCTCTCTCTCTCTCTCTCTCTCTCTCTCTCTCTCTCTCTCTCTCTTTCTCTCTCTCGCTCTCTCTCTCTATTTCCTATGTCTATCCCCACACTCCGACACGTCAGCTAAATATGACCGATCACCTGTTTAGTGGCTGTGTGTGTGTGTGTGTGTGTGTGTGTGTGTGTGTGTGTGTGTGTGTGTGTGTGTGTGTGTGTGTGTGTGTGTGTGTGTGTGTGTGTGTGTGTGTGTGTGTGTGTGCGCGCGCGCCTACGTGCGTGTGTGCATCAAAATATCCGAGCATCACTGAGTCCAAGCATCTGTGTGTGTGTGTGTGTGTGTGTGTGTGTGTGTGTGTGTGTCAGTATGTGCTTGAACCTGTGTGCGTGTG
The DNA here is from genome assembly GCF_032717465.1 of Coenobita brevimanus. Taxonomy (NCBI): domain Eukaryota; kingdom Metazoa; phylum Arthropoda; class Malacostraca; order Decapoda; family Coenobitidae; genus Coenobita; species Coenobita brevimanus. Next base: position 40,963,858 of record NC_137015.1, on the reverse strand, counting down.
CATCATTGTGTGCGTGTATCTAAGTGCGTGTATCAGTGCCTGTGTGTATCACTGCCTGTGTGTATCTGTGCGCGTGTATTAGTGTGCGTGCGTGCTCTGATGAGAGCTTGTATCAGTTTCCGTGAATGAATACGTGCGTGCATTAGTGTGTGCCTGCTTCGTGTGCGCGTATACTCGTATACAATAGTGCGTACACGCCGCAGCGTGTGCGTGCATCGGTGTGTGCGTGCATCAGTGTGTACGTACTAAGTGTGTACGTAGTCAAATTGTGCGTGTTCAGTAGTCAAACTGTGCATGTTCAGTGTGTAGGTGTTCAGTGTGTAGGTGTTCAGTGTGTACGTGTTCAGTGCTTGCGTGTTTAGTGCGTGCGTTCTCAGTGTGTGCGTACATCTGTGCGTGCTGTGTGCGTATACCAGTGTGTAACTCAAACTGTATACATGTTTGTAAGAGTGAAGGTATGAAAAAATTTAATGATGATGGTGATGATGACTGAGGCGTCTGGCAGTAGATAGTAGCAGTAGATAGATGATGATGATGATGATGATGATGATGATGATGATGATGATGATGATGACGATGATGATGATGATGATGATGATGATGATGATGACGATGATGATGATGATGGCTATTATACTGGTTGTGGTGGTGAAGGTGGTGGTGGTAGTGGTGATTTTGATGATGATGATGATGATGATGATGATTTTTTCTTGTTCTTTTTAATCTACAAACTTTTATGTTATCAAGGAGGATTCTGTACTCTATTCCTTCCACCTTAACTTGGCCCAAATTTTCGTCCTTTTGCAGCTTTTCTCGTGTCTCAGTTGCGTCTTTGTAACAGCACTTTTTCGTGACTAGCATAATATTCTATTGTTACAACTAAGCATTCGAGATGATGAGATTGCAATTTTAGGCCAAGTAAGTGTAAAATGAGTATAGTGAAGGGGATGGGATGGAGTAGAGTGGTATACGCGAGGGTGTAAGATGGGGGAAGGGCAACGAAATGGCAGTATACGGGGCGACATGGAGACGATTTGTTTGTGGCCACCCCTTACGGGATTAAGGCGTCTGGCTATAGCTAACTAGACAACTAGGACTATAGCTATAGGTGACAAAACACAACTATTAAAATTACATCCATTTCCCTCATTTTCTACAATTTCTTTGGACTACAACGCTTCCTGGCTGACCGTAAGATATCCCCGCGTCCTAATTTAGTTAATGGCAAAAACTGCAAAACCCAACACTTGCAGCAAGAGGAGAAGCCTACACACCATCACTACCCCTTAACCAGCAAAACAACGTCTATTGCCCTCATCTGTTGAATCTGTTTGACCTATGTCACTTCGTGGTTGGTAACAAGATACCTCTGTGTCCTATGTGAATCATCTTAATGGCAAAAACAGCGAAAGTGAACCCCAAAAGAAGACATTTTTAACACTTACAGCAGGAGACGGAGCCAACGCAGCCTCACCCTCTTATCATCCGACGGCAACTAACTAACCAATGGAATGCCATGCTTGTTCAGCCCAGAAACTTGTGTGAAACTTTACCCAACTACTTTTACATTCACTAGAGGGCACGGAGACCCTCTCATCTTCAGGGTAACTCTACTATTTTATTCTAGCTAATACAAGGGACTATTATGCACCTGTGAGCTATTTATAAGTGTCTAAGGTCGTTAATGCTGTAAATATTAACCCTCCAATGATAGTGACAACTCTAGTACTTTTTTTTATTAGACTCCAGACGATTTTAGTCAGCTGGCCTTGGGCCATAGGAGCCTGAGTGCATAAGAGAAAACCGTCGTAGAGGAAGCATCAGGGACCGTAGCAAACAAAGTCAGAAATTATACTTAGATGTTTACCATATTCTATTCACTTTCACTTTGCCTAATATTGCCATTTTCTCACCTTAAATGCTGAGCTGTAAGGATACATTAACACTAGAATATAGAACAATACTCTCTTTTCCCTAAATGGACCTAAAATTACCATCTCTTCATCTTAAATGCTGAGTTGTAGCAACAATTGAACACCAAAATATGATGCTAGTCAGTAGTCACGAAAAAGTGCTATGTAAAGGATGTAGAGCCATACCATTGTCATTTCTTGGCACTGGGCCAAGTAAAATGACCTACACAAGGATGGAAATCTGGCCCGCGTCAGAGAAAGAACGGTATAGTCACGAAAAGGTGATGTGGAATGGATACAGAAATTCTCTTTAATTTGGCCTAAAATTGCCATCTCTCCATCTTGAATGCTGAGCTGTAACAGGAGCCTGACATTAAAATATGATGCTAGTCACGATAAAGTGCTATTGCACTCACGAAAAAGTGCTGTGCGAGGGATGAAGAGCCGTGGTATTGTCTTCCTCAGCCTGTAATCAGCTTTGGGAAATAAGTAGCAAAATGAAGATCTCAGCCATGTTAAGTCTGACAAACTATACATACAGGTTAACGGAACATTCTGATAAAAATTACAGCTATAAACTCATTCTACAACTCCCTAGCTCCTCTTACTTAGCGATTTATTATGCTAATTACACCTTACGCTACTATTGGACTGTAAAAACCCTTCAGACTTTGCCATACCCCGCATAAAAAAATGCACAAAACGATATTAACCAGCTTTATCCAAAAATATATCGTGAAGGAAGTCTTTATGTACGTGTGTGTGTGTGTGTGTGTGTGTGTGTGTGTGTGTGTGTGTGTGTGTGTGCGTGTGCGTGTGTGTGTGTGTGTGCGTGTGCGTGTGTGTGTGTGTGTGTGTGTGTGTGTGTGTGTGTGTGTGTGTGTGTGTGTGTGTGTGCGCGGGGACCAGTGTGTTACCATGGCAACCTCCCCACACCACCAAAGTTACAAACACACATTTCCCCACCACCAACTTCCGTTAGAGAGTATTGTGTGTGTGTGTGTGTGTGTGTGTGTCACCTCCAAAACACAAAACATTATCCGCAGACAATTTGTATTTTTAAGAGTACGAGCATCTTGGCTGTAGATGCTTTGTCAAAATTTAATAAAATTGTTAGAAAAGTGAATTTTAAAAATATAAAGTACATTATCATACTGAAAGGTTTAATGGGTCCAAAGCACAAAAGGTTAAACTTCAGTAGTTTCTTTAAATATATGCTGACTATTGCCAGATTATTTACATCAGCATTATATGAACCTCTAGTGATGAGGTGTCTGAAAGCTGCATTTAAATCCTCCAGTTACGTCTCTTGATATCTTGGCTGAGGTAAAAAATAAAAAAATTAAATATAAACCAATCAGATAGGTATATGTGAAGCTACAGAATGTGGTGAAAGTTTTTTGCCCTATCTGATGGTGCCAATTCTGTGGCCTTGAATGATGGGTGAATGGAGGCCTGGTCTATTGAAGTGGGCAAACTTAGGCTGGTCTACTGAAGTGGGCAAACTTAGGCTGTCTGAACATTGCTACTCCTCACCCTGCCCGGTAGGAAAGGAGGTCCAGATGATGATGATGATGATAAACCAATTAAGACAATTATATAATAATAATAATAATAACATCTTATATCACTCTCATCGTAAATGTCAGGATCAACTTGCCAAGCCCCGGGCTCCTACGCTCCTCATGAGGCAACATAGGATTGGATGATGGATGAATGGATAAAAACTATGCCAAAAATGCCATGCCAGATTTGTCAGTAAGTCCACCTGACAGACTATGCATCATCTAGATATCAGTGGAGTATCTTTACCTCGTGATAAATACACAGATGGGCACATACAAAGGTAATTGCATACACTGACAACAAGCACAAGCAGAAATGACTGAATTACTGGAAGCATTTACCAAGAGACAGTGCTTGTTTGGGTGACATTAAAGGCCTTGTGTGTTGCTGCTGCCCTTCCACAGTAGACAATGGGGAGGCCAGGGGATGAGGGGTGACAGGGTGGAGGAAGCGAGAGGCTCGCTGATCAGTTTCACCTGCCACACTAACAATCTTGCTCACTGGCTCAGATCCAATACTTGCCGAATGCCCTGTGGGATAACAAATAACTTTAACCCCTTTTCTGCAGTTACACAGATTTTCAGTAGTACTGTATAATCCTGCTATATACAGATGACTTTATTCTGCTTGGGTAAATATAACAAACTGGAGAGGTCAGACACACCACTACAACTGCCTGTTCATACATAGCATCCCAATATTTCTCCTCAATTCCTACCCGAGAAAAGGGATAAGGTAGGATCCCTCTTCCTCCCCACCAGAAAAAGAGAGTATAACAACCAAACAGCATACCCTGTGACATATGCCACAGTCATTAACACATCACCTAACAATCTGAAGCAATGGTTCAACCTTGTAAGTACAACCTGGTTAATCATCTGCCCTTTAGCACTTCTTAACTCTTACTGTAACACCTACACTTATAAAGTATCAAAGATACCACCCAACTTTTTCTCTACCATCCACACATACGCTGCTCAAATGGCAATGTGGTTACTCATCCTAAACCCTAATACAAAAGGGCTCCTGATGTCACGAGTAGATACGTTTATGGAAATCTGTTCGTATGAAAGAGAACATAACCTATGGGCAGAAATGGGAACTGTGTGTTTAACCACCAGCAACTTACACCTATTATGCTATACTGTATATACAAGGTAACTTTAAACAAGAGTTAAGGTTATTTAAATCTGAAACACACACACAAAATTAACATACGACTTATAATAATGCATTCTTACTGTAATGGATGTACAAACATACAAAGAAAAGCTATTGGAATTGAAACCACATCCTCAAACTCCTGACTCTGGCTACTGATTGTACACAACAGTTATAAACACGAGTGAGGTAACCCTTAAAGGATTAATGCTGCTGGCAATACATAGGAATAATCTATCTTACTAGTGCCAGAAGCCTTAATCCTGTATGGGGTGACCAGAAACAAACTGCTTCCACATTGCCCTGTCCTTTGACTGCCCTCCCTCCACCTCATATCCTCCTCTCTCATTTATCTTTCCAGTTCATCCTCCCATCTTATTCCCGGTCTCCCCCTCCACCTCATGCACACGCTTTCCTGTCCAGTCTCTTGTTCTTCATCCTCCCCACATGGCTAGTAATTTATGCCCTTGATTAATCCACCAGTTCACATAAAATTATTCCTAACAAGTTACAAAAATCCAGGATACTTGATATCTTAATCTTGTCCCAGTTGTTGTAATGTCTGAGATGATACACTGGCAAGTATTTATAAGGGTCCCTACCCAAATAAGAGCATGAACGAGCCTCCATAAGTTTACTATTAAGAAAAATGGTTTAGTTTCTGTTACTTTGATATTCCATCTAAACAACTTCCATTATGAAGTGTTTGTTAACGGTACCCTGTACGTGAAGACAGATGTAGTACACAAGCCATTTTACAAACAATTTAAGCTTAATAATGTATAATGTACTTCACATGATAAAGAGGGATGCCTTCATGTGGTGTACTGGTCAGCTCCACTGCCAGATTTGACAAACATTCCTCAGCTCCCTCCCTATCCCCAGAAAAGTGGATGGTGAGCTGCAGGAAGAGGGCAGCTTCAGCCCACAGTTCACTGGTTTCACATTTCAGATGTGCTTTAGGACACTACTACATGTGCTGTGTGGTGCTGGTGCAGGATCTGTGCATTACACTGACAAATTATAGTAAACATCACCTGTAGTGCTGCCAACCAGTTGGGTACGGCCTGGGGCATTCCAACAGACAGGTACTTGATTACAATTGTCATAAGTGCTGCAGTGAACCCATTTTCATTGTCCTCCTCTCCATTCATTGCTGCAGTCTTCAGATGACCCCACTGACCTGGATGATGCCGAAGATGGTTTGGCTGATGACGAGGATGATGTATTGGTTGACACTGATGATGATGAAGGTGACGTTCCACCAACTAACACATGCACCAGCTGAGCAGAGCAGCCACTGACCTAACTAAGTACACAGCTCTGGAAGTGTTGGGAATGATATAGTGTATGACAAATAAATGACTAACTACCTCAGCTCATCCCAACTCTTATTCACCCATCAAGTTAAATAAGTAAACTGAAGTGTCAAAGAAAGTGATGCATACAAGTACATAAAGGATTTTCACGTTAGGAAAAAAATGAATAAACACCAAGATTATTAAAATGAATGAACAACATTATTAACATGAATGAACATCACTCATCCACCATATCCCTCCACCTTCTCCTTGGCCCACCTCACCTCCTCCCTCCTTCAAACTCATTCAGATATACCCTTTTCACCACTCTGTTGTTATCGATTCTCTCCACCAGTCTAGCAGCAAACTCTCATCCCTTTTCTGTCCAACTCTCTAATGCGGAAGTTAACCGTTACTCCCAGTCCTTCATTTATGCAACAGGTCAACTCTGAACTGTCTCCCTCTGTCTGTGTTTCCTGCTTCCTATAATCAGTTTTTCAAAAGCAGTGTATCCAGGCATCTCGAAATGATCAGATCTTGAATTTGGCTCTGTCTTGTATTTTGTTTTTCTCTTGGAAGGAACAATAACTGCGGGCCAGTGGCCTGTGGTTCCTTCTTCCTCACATAAAAAAAAAAATAAATAAATAAAATAACCATACCATCTCAGTACACTCTCTTTGATTCTGGTGTTCACAGACTTCCTTACTACTATGGCACATTCTTCCCCCTCTGTGGAACATTATCCATTAGATTTTGGCAGCTTCTCCCATCTTGTCCTACAGTCTTGTCACTCCCTTTGGAACTCAACTATGCAAGTCTTTCCCGTACCACCCTAGGGCATTATAGACAAGATTCCTCCCCCAATTCACAAGCGCGGTCATCATCCCGAGCCTTGGATACTGCTCTAGTGCGTCTGAGAATAGGTCATACAGGTCTGGCATCCCATTTATATAGGATAAATATAGCCCTAAGTCCTAATTCAGTGGTGCCTGAATGTTGAAGACACTATCCACAATTTCCTGTTAGACTGTCCGCGCTTTCACTCCCTGCGATTGAGACTAAAGATGCTTTGGCTTCCATGGATATCACTACCCTCACTCTTCCAGTGTTGTTAGGTGGCTGCAGTCTGGCCACCACGGATCGAGCTGCTGTTATCCACCACACCCTGGAGTTCCTGAAGCAGTCGGGGCGCGTACACCGGCTGTAACATCCGCAAGTTACCATTGGTGCTGTAGCCTGAGATGTCCCTGGCGAGGGTGAATTTGACTACTGCCTACAACTCCCTTTAACTCAAGAAGAAGAAGAATGTCACCCGGACCACCATTCCCACCCCAGGGCAGGGTAAGGAGTAGCAATGTCCAGACAGCCCAAATTTGCCCAATCCAATGGGCCACGCTTCCGTTCACTCATTCAAGCCCCCGGAATCCTGGCTCTATTGGATAAACCAAAAACATTCACCACGTTTTGTAGCTTCACATAAACGTATCCGATAGAGTGAATCTGGATGCTTTCACGTTAAAAAGGGATGCCAAATTCCTGATAATGTGCTTCTCCTCACAACATTCATTCAGCCAGCTCGCTCGTGTCAGTGCCCAAGCCTCACCGACTTCCAAAAACCTCTCTTCCTCACGCACTCATCCACTGTACCTTTCCACCTTCTTGGCCTACCTTGCCTCCTCCTTCAAATTCACTCAGATATACCTTTTTCACCACTCTATTGTTATCCATTCTCTCCCCATGACCATACCAACTCAGTACACTCTCTTCGATTCTGGTGCCTACCAACTTCCCCACTCCACATCTTTCATGAATCACAGTATTTCGTATCCTATCCACCCTCTGTACTCCACAACACATTCCTCAGTAGTCCCATCTCCACTGCTCTTACTTCTGACTTTTCATTTTCATGCCACACTATAGGCTCACATCCATATGTTACAGTTGGCACTAACACTTCTTCATGTATGCCTCATGCAGCTGCAACACGCAAGCCTCTGTTTCTTATCAAGGCCTTCATTGCACCAACTACTTTTCTTGTGTCACTTTACTTTCCACTTCTTTTGCACATTTTCCTCACTTTTCTATCAGTGTACCCAGGTATTTGAACTCTCTCACCAATTCCAGTCTCTCTCCATTCACTGTAACATCACACTGGGAGTCACCTTCTCTCTCAATAACCATCACTTTACTCTTTTCTACATTTACTCTCAAGGCACAACACTCATAGACACCAGCAAAACTCTGCACTAGCCTACCAAGTTCTTTTTGGTATTTGCAAGCAGTACTGCATCATCGGCGTACAACAAATCTGAGATATATATTCCATCCATCACCATTCATTACCAATGCCATCCCTCTCTCCATTACTCGTGTTTTTACTTCTCTCATCACTCCATCCATATATATATATATATATATATATATATATATATATATATATATATATATATATATATATATATATATACTGAACAACCATGAGGACATCACACAACCTTGTCGCACGCCCTCACTGATCGTGAACCATTCACCTAGTTGTCCATTAACCATTACACAGGCATCACTACCATCATAAAAACTCTTGACAGCACCTAGCTGCTCACCATCTACACCGTACATGTGCAAAACTTTCCACAATCCTTCTCTGTCCACTTTTTCATACTCCTTTTCCAGATCCATGAATGCCATAAACACCTTATGGTCCTTCGCAACAACACAACATACTGTAAACTTGAGAGCTCTGTAGGAAAGCCTGGTCTCGGCCGTGGCCTTCCTTAGGGACTCAGGGCTGTTCGGCCAGACTGCCTAGGGAACAACTACCATTACTACCACCTCAGTGTATTTCTCCTAATGCTTTCTGTCACATCCACATCCACACCACAATGCTCCTTCACTTCGTGATGTGTCAGTTTGTTTCTATGTATCATTGTGATACCTGTATACTGTACATATGTCTTCTTTTACCTTACCTAAGAGACCCAACACCATGGTGTCTTTGTGTGCTGGTGTTCCATGTCATCAATGAGTGTTGGCACTAGTGATGGTAGTAGTATGGTGCTGAACACTGGAAGATGCCTGCCTTCTTCATAACTTGATAAGCAATCTCAGACAGTTGAGTCATTATATTTTCATCCTTCCTATTGGTAATGCCAGGAAAAAATATATACTGTATATATATCAATTATATTTTATAAAGTTATGTGCTTTCCTTAGTCAAAGTGTTATTACTGTTGTTGCTATTATAAACATCACTATAGATTAAAATTCTGCCCTAACATAGGGCAAATCAAAGGTCCAAAAAAATCTTGAAAGTTTATCAGCATAAGAAGAGAGAAGGACAACTAGATTTGTGTGGAAAGGGGGATTAATCCCCGAGCTAGACCTCATCGGATCATATAGCCCTGCTAGGGTTACAGGAGAGCGCTACCCCTCCCAGCACGGCAGCCACCAGGCGGGGCGCGAACTCGCAACCTGACGATTACGAGCTCAACACCCTACCACCGAGCTACCGCGCTCCCCTGATTTGTGTGGAATGGAACGTTAAAATAAGAAAGGAAATGGAAGATGGGTCATTAATCTATAACACAATGACAAGTAGTTCCACGGAGGAACCAAGGCAACATACACGATGATCACTGCCATGGCTAATAACAACAAATTTTAAGTACAAAATTGCACTCTGCATTTCATTTTTCCTCTTACCTATACTGCATGTCAAAATTTATCATATTCTTTCTTTCAGATACCATTACTTTCATTCAGAGTATCCATCCATTATCCAATCCTACATTGCCCCATAAGGAGTGTAGGAGCCTGGGGCTAGGCAGTTGGTCCCGACATTTACGATGAGAGTGACCAGCCTCACTCATCCCTGAGTGGCATTGCATGAGCAATCAACCCCAACCATCCCTTGGATATAAACCTTCACCGGCTCAATCCGATTGGAGCGCAATAATTATCCACTAAACCACCAGGCCCCAAAATTTGGTTATATGGTTACCACCCAGCGTAGTAACTCGTTTCCTGGTGCACAGGAAACCATTTGGCTTGTCACTCAGTATAGAGTCACCCACAGGCTGAAGGAAGTGGAAAGAATGAAGGAAAGACAGAAGAGGGAGTGTAAAGTCACCCGTAGGCAGAAGGACAAGGAAAGAATGAAGGAGACAAATGACAATAAAACAAAACTGATGATATCTAGGGCTAGTGGCAGTATTGTCAAAGCAGAGGGAGTGTGCCAGAGTGGCCATGTGCGGTTGCTACAAGAGTGTGGAAAGTAACTCCATCCTATGCAGCATTTGTGATATGCATGTGCTTATGCAGTGATATTAGAGGCAAACTGTGAAAAAATGCTGATTTCGTGAGTTCAGTGTGTTGGGGACAGCATGTACAAGTGCCATGTGTGAAAACATTGATCTTGCTGGAGAGTCTCTTAAATGTGTAGAGTTTGTTTTGTTATTTGGAGGACATGTTATGTGCTGAATATGGGGCTGAAGCTTGCTCTGTGGGAACGGTAAGGAGTGGTTCAAGGAAGTTCAGAGAATGGTTGCCTTTCCTGACACCAAGAGGGCTCTCCCTCTGTGTTAAGGGATCCTTGTATGCAGCTAGAAGTGTAATGTATGATAGTGAGACCTGGGCAGCAAAGGACGAGAATATTCGTAGGCTCAAAGGTAAAGAAATGACAATGATTGGCTGGAATGCAACGTCTAGGTGGAGACAGGATTATGACTGAAGAGTTGAGAAGGATAGAATTGGAGTGTACTGATCATGTGATGAGGAGGTGTTGACTGAGATGGTATGGGCAAGTGGAGAGAATGGAGGATGACAATGGGGTGCTGAAGGTGAGAAGTGTGAACGTAGGGGGAAGTGTTGCAAGAGGCAGACCAAGAAATACCTTGGAAGAGGTCATAGTGTGTGACCTCAGGGATATGGGACTGAACAGGGAGGCTGCCAGAAATCAAGCAGTGTGGGAAGCTGCCATTAGATGAACAAGGATGACACATGCATGCATGTTGGGGCCTTTATAAATGATTCAATACAATACAGCAGTCACATCCAATTTTATTTCTAAGTAAATTCTGTCCCTCAAAAGGAGAATAGTGGATGGCAGGAGGAAAACTTTAGTCCATATGAGAGAGGGTCAAGAAAACTACTCCATTTTCTGCTTCCTTTAATATCTTTTAATATCCTGTCACTATAAAAAGTGCTTCTTATATAAAGCTTAGAGAAAACTTTAACCAATAATGATGTACCAGGCAATAAGAATGACTTCTCTATGGCTCAATCATGTTAACACCACATATCACGACGACAAACCTGCCAAAAGTATTCAAAGATTTGGCAACACTAAAAATTACACGTCCAACTCAAAATGTTCTCTTGAGGATAAATTAATTCTAAAATGATTTAAAACTTATACAGTATTATTATAATACATTATGACTAAGTATATCCAGTAATTAATACCAAACATACACATTTCAAAACTTGGACTCTCCAGATTACAAAGAACTGCCAGACCCATACTAATTCCCATAATGTGTACGGTCTGAGGATTTGAGGGCAGATGACCAGCCTACTTCCCTTGATGGCATTACAGGATTGAAAAGCCTCCAGTCACCTCTTGGGGCCTGAACAAATGCAGCGCTGTCACTTCAACCTGGGGATTCTAACCTCAAGACCATCACTACTACTACAGCCACCATTGGTCAAAGTTAATTCTAGCATCCCTACAAAGTCACCAAGCATATGATCTACACCACACATGTACAAGTTACTTACAAAACACTTACATAAATAATTGCATTGATCAACTCTGTGCCCCCACATAACACAAACACTGCTGTGCAAATCTACCAGCATAACTACAATATATACAGCTGTACAAGGGACCACCACCAATCACTGGGTCAACCTGCCATTACCACCAAGATTGCAGCAAGATGGTTACCATGAACCCTGGAAGTTAGTTAGTACTATAGGAATGAAGTGTGGCAACGAACTTGGTTACTAATCACACAACCATCATTCTTAGGAAGGAGACTCAGCCACATGTTGAGTCAAAGCAGAAACTGACAGTTTTACAGATCTTTGTACACACCTCATATTTCATTTTTTCCCCACAACTATGAAGATTTCAATCACATAAATCCTCTAGCAGAGAAAAGGTTAGTGAAATCAATGCCAAACTCCAAAAGTCTCTCATACGGTGAACAAAAGCTTCTCAATATACCAAGAAAATAATATGGATGGAGGGAGGTGGTAACGCCAATGAGAAAGAACCACCTGTCTACAACTCCAATTTGGTAACGGCTGGTCAACTTGTAGGGGAGTATTCTTGTCAGCTAAGGATGCTACCAGTACATGATGCTTTATGCAAGGCACAGAAAATGTGAGATGGTGAAGTGTGACACACTCACCCAGCATCTCCAACTTTAGAACACCAACTTGGAAAATGGCAAAGGATATGTAACCTCTTCAGTCCTATGACGTATTTCCAAGATTATTTTGGCGACTGTGATTCATTCTAAGGAGAGAGATGTGGTAACTTACATGAAGAGGGAGGGTTAATGGGAATTGTTTCCAACCCTTCACAACATAAAGGTTCCTAACAGCATCTGGTGGTTGCACGTCTACATTAAAAAAAAATGTCACTGGATTCAAGGGGGTTGCCTACCATCACAGCAAGATCAGATAAAATGATGTAAATATAAATTCTAAGTCCTTTACACAGCTACAAGTATTTCTCAGTACTAGTGGTTTGTTTTGAACTACTGTTTTCATCATATCTGAGGGAAGTGTTACAAATTATCAATATTTTTTCATGGTGAACTGGGGAAACTGCCAAGTCCATTCTGGAAGTAGCAATGCCACTTAAATGGACACTAGTTTTTGCAAGTTACTGTGGGCTTGACGTCAGATAATGACATGAAAAAAGCAATAATAATATAATCAGGACTTATTACACTTTTAATTAAAATTTACTGAGAATGTGGGAAATATGGATAAGCAATATGCAGGCCTGTTCCATAAGAGAAAAGTGTATGGTCTAAAAAGCTTCCAATTTTCAAGCAGGAGAAGGAGATAGCTAGGATGGAGGCAGATGAGAAAGAAAGAGGTTGGATTAAGAAGGAAAGATGTGTGCAGAAAGAAGACATATAAAGAAGTAGGGATAGGATTAAACATATATATATATATATATATATATATATATATATATATATATATATATATATATAGTCCTTCCTCCAATTTTGCGAGAATATGGTCGACAAAAACCATCGCAAAATCAAATTTCGCAAAATTGAAACAATTAAATATATGAATTATAAGCAAATTGGTCAACATCACCCAACGGTAAGCACTCTTTCCCACTCTTTCTCTCGACTCTACCTCTTAATTTTACGATGATAAATGAAACAAACATGAACTGATGTACTGTACAGCAATATTAATAAGAAAACATCATAAGCAAGAAACATAAAAAAAAAAAAAATGCATTTACACTGATGTGAAGACTGGCATGGTGTACAGGACTGGTGGCGGGGCGAGGCTTTGGTACAGCTACTGTGGCCCCGCGGGGCCTACGTCATCACTATCATACCATCAAATTGAGCACCTCAGTTCTTTGCTGCTTGCTTGATTTGTTCACTGTTCTTTAAAATCATTCTCACTGTCGATTCACCAACACCAAACCCCCGACCAACAGCAGAGTTACCTTTACCTGCTTTTTTCCTTTCAATCATTTTCAAGTTGGTCTCCAAACTTATTTTCTTGTTCTTTTTACCCATTGGCGCCATAATTACACTCGTGCATGGTTAGACTGCTGGGATATTGCGAGGAGCACCACCAAATTGTGAGGGTCAGTGACCTTGGTTGGGAACAGGTGCAAACAAACGTGGCTGGGCGGCAGACCACTGAACCAGGAGACGCAGTACGCCCAGTGAACCAAGACGTCACTACTCTGCGTGGCAAAGTAGTGCGGTAAGACGACTCTCCCACCACCCGACCTCGCCAAGTGTGTGATTGCTCGCAAAGTTCATAAATGTTAAAAAATACATGACTTTTGAAACTACCTCGCAAAATTGGTGAATCGCAAAGATGAAATTCGCAAAAGTTGAAGGATGTACTATACTGTACAGTATATACACACACACACTACTGGCAGTGTTTTTTAGTACCGCTATTGGTGCCAGCAGTACTTTTTTGGGTTAGTACCGCTACTGGTACCACCGGTGCTTTTTTAGCCATTTCCTTAGTGGTAGCATTAATCAGTACTTTTTGGTGAGAATGTGCAACTTTCAGAAAAAGTGTCCGACAGCGACAGTGAACTCTGGTGGATGCCACCCATGATCAACGAATTGCTGCACAGCATCGTATACCCAAACCAGTTGAAAGACTATAATACTGTATAACTATTCACATCACATACAATTTTGAATAATTAATGCATAAGCAAATATTAGATTAAATTAAATTCAAACTTCATTTACTGCTTCAATAGGTTCAGCCACCTGTTCGATGACATGGAGTACCTGCTTTCCACTGTCCTCAGCCCTATGTTCAAACTGTCATTTTGGCCAGAGTGGCTTATCAACAACACAATGTGAAAGAAATGAAGAGGAAAGTAACAAACCAGTCAGTCAGTTTGTTGGAGAAAGCCAGTAAAAAGAAAGACATGCAGAGTAACAGTGGCAGGAAGCCTGAAGCAGAACAGTCTAAGAGGACAAGGTCAAGGTGGAAGACTATTTCAAAGCACTGTACAACAGCAGGGAATTTGGTGAGAACTTTCCTGGGAGAGGGGCCAGAGAAAGACATAAATGGCTACATGTTCACATGCAAAGCATTGTTGGATTTATTCATTGGGTCCAACACACCAATCCCCTCTACTGCTACAGTAAAACAACTGTTCTCCATGGGAAAAAGACATCCTTAAACCAAAATGACCAGGAATGAGTGATGATCACTTGGAAATGCTTGATTTTTTTCTATCTCCTGCCAGATGTCATAATCCTGTAAGGGATGGCCATTTGACTTTGAGTTGTTTGTTTTATAGGGAGGGGCACTAACCCTCCACCAACCTACTTGCTGACATGTAGGGAGCACCTATGATTTGGTTATATGGTTACCACCCAGCATTGTAAATGGTTTCTTGGCTTACAGGAAACCATTTGGCTTGTCACTCATGTAAAGCCACCTGTAAAGGAAACAAAATACAAAAGTACAAAGGTTGTAAACACGAATATGTGGAAAGTAGTGCACTGGTGAGTGACAAGTTTTATAAGATGTAGTACAGGTCTCCCCCATATTTGCGGGGGTTAGAGGACACAGAACCTCGCAACCGGAGGGGATTGCAAATTTAGAACGTTCCACCCAGAAAATGCCCATACAGTACCATATTTCCCCTTTAACCCCCTAAAAACCATTTTAAGGACCTGAAACCAGCATAAAACATCACAAACATATACTGTAACATTGTATATAATAGTTTAATCATAAAGAAGTTGTTAATGGGTATGGTTATAAGCAACTTAACTTTCTCCTCAAGGCTCATCACTTGCTTCTGGAGCTTAGGGGTGGTGCGCTCAGCACTAGCAGAGGCAAGTCATTTACAGCCCAAAGTTGAGAACAGTACCGCACACGTGGGACCACAAATTATAATACTAAAGGGCTTGAAAAACCAAAAAACAAGGCAGTTATTCACTCAACATTAGAGTACAGCACTGCATTACCAGTTATTGTAACCTCTGCACATGTGGGAGCACTACAAGGCACAATAAGGACAAAATTTGATACCTGCGGAAGGCTGCCATGTCAGTATACTTCTCTCACGAGCCAGCCCTTGATATGACCACCCATCTAAAGCTTGTTATCTGATGCCACTATACAAGATGTAATGCAGCATTAACTACCAAATGTTAACTCCTTTATATCATGCCCCGAATGAAAGAAAATAGTCAAATAATGTGACCACCACTTCGCATTTCACTCTCCCTCCCCTACCTACCCTCCTTCCCCTCTCTCACTCCACCCCTGCACCATCACTTGTCCCCCACCCACCTTCCTTTCTATCTCTGGCCCCTCCCTCTACGGCCTCTTACTCCACTGTGACTTGCCACACATCAAGGAGCCAGCCTGAGGCACAGGGTACCAGAGTATAGGTGATTATTTATGACCACGACAGGGGTACCCTGTCAGGACAACTACAGGGACATCCTCCAAGTGCACCTTGGCACTGTAGCTGCCCTGCCACTGTACACCCACTGACAGGGTAGCCTCCTGGGGTGCTACTCCCAGGTTCAAGCCTCTCTCTATTTGGCAGATGCAGCAATGGGAACAGCAATGCCTTGTACTCTCTGGCAAAGATCCATGCCCCATCCCATCCCGGTCCCAGAACTGAATTGGCTGGGTAGCTTGAACACATGTTATGGAACAATAAGACCATGCCCAGGACACACCCAGCCAACAAAGTCATTAATCCTTCTATAAGTGGAGGGTCAATGTGCTGAGGAGAAAGAGAGAGAGAGACAGACAGACAGACAGACAGAGACAGAGAGAGAGAGACAGAGACAGAGAGAGAGACAGAGAGAGAGACAGAGACAGACAGACAGACAGAATCAGAAGAGAGAGGATAGTCAAGAGAAGTATGTTCAGCCACATCGTTAAAGTAACATAGTTTGGACTACTGGAGTCTCCTTGTGGTAACAGTGAGTAGACTGTGACATGGGAGGATTAGAAAGTGGGAAACAGAAATATTTAAGGAGTCAGGTTTTTATAAGTCAAACAAACAAATATACCGAAGTAAAAAATTATGTTACTCTGGGAAAGAGGACAAAGTGGCAAGAAAGAAGGAGAGAAGGGCACTTTCCACATGAAAATATTTTCAATGTTTTTATAAAATTTTAATGTAATTATATGTCATTGTGAGCTAAACAACTGAGTTTTTTAAAAACATTAATTGCCAGAATTTTGTTGATTTTAGTTGCATATATTACCCTTATGTATTTAATACCATACAGTAGTGTAATACTGTGGAGAAGTGGGTTAGGTAACAGATCATTCGCTGATACTGTGACAAGGGATTAACCTTTACTTTTAGTCAACTTCATGTTTCAGATGATATTGAATTAGATGATGAGTGGAGTGGTTAATAATTGGCTGATAACTGGATAACATTCGAAAAAAGTTTGGGTTAGATACATCAGTTCTGATATTCAGAGACTCCTCATGTGTCACTCTGCTGAAGTTAAGTACTACATCTATTTAGGACTAAGAGAGAGATTATTGAGAAGTAATCCTGTTATACTTGTTTTTACATGCATTGTGGCACACAATCCCACAACTGGTTCATTCTGGCTTCCTTCCTATTATGTTAGCATAGTGACAGTCAGTAAAATACAGGAGGAGACTGACCATAATACAAACAACATGATGATAAAAACAGACTGGTACATTTTTTTGCTTATTACTGTAGTAAAGTGTGAGGTATCCAGCTGGCACCAACTGACATAGCATAAACTTATACACAGAGCCTTGGTATTTCCATCTTCTCTTATTACTGGATTCACACTACTGGATACTGACATACTGGATATTCTTGAGGTCCTTCTGTTTTGAAGTGGATCATGTAAAGAGGACTCATTTACTAGGCTTACAGGTGATTCATGCATTAGGTCATTAAATGGATTTATGTAGTGGAATAGAGTATAGTGGTCTGAGAGAGTCTATGCTGCTTGTTTTGCTTGACACTTATAGAATAACCAGGAATACAGAATGAAAACCCTTTGAGTTCTGCTGACTGTATCCTCAGAATTCCTTCCAAGTAACTCAGGATGCACATTAACTTGTTTTACTTAGTAAGCCTTAACTGGTATAATGATAAAGACTTATATATTTGAAGGTTAATTTGGTCCATGCATTCCTAATGCTATCAAAATTATATTTGAAAGACATGGACTGGAGCAACAATTGACAGCCTTTCCTATCCTGAATAAAACAGCCTGGCAGCAGCAAGAATAAACTTAAAAGAATATTGCCCAAATCCATGGAGTTAACTACTGTAGTCACCAAATCTCTGAAAACAGGAAGACTACCCTTGGCCTGGTCCAGTTTTGAAAGTCATGATAAGCTAAGATACTGGCTTGACCGTAAAGCTCTAACTCCCACTATAGCGCAGCTTTAATGGTTGTATATACAGTACGTTAATTATGTTCCCATCTACTTACTCCCCTTAAACCCACTACCTAGGGTGGAGACTCACAGTTCATATCATTTAACCCACAGGAAAATACCCTTGTCCATAGTAGTGGACTCCATGATCAAACGTCCATCTCTGACCACACACTTCTACTACCACTCCACCCTGGCATCTTGTACCATTAAATAAACTGGCATACTGGTAAACTCTGATCTTCAACCACAAAATAAACCTTCACACTGGTAAACACTGACTACTTAACTAAACTCCAGAGCCCTGCATACTGTTAAATTCTGATAATTCACCTACTCTGTTTCCTGGCTCCATATCCCAGTAATTGTGACTGCCTGAACACACAATTCTCTTGCCCAATAGACCTTTTAAATTCCAAATATTCAATCACTCACCCTAACCCTATCTCTCTCTCTTAATTCTGAATATTCAAGCACTCAATTCCTCAATCTCACATCTTTCTCTTCATTCTGAATGTTTAATTACAATTCTCTAGTTTGGCGTCTTCACACTTCAACATTCCCACCACTGCTCCTCAATCTCCCATCGCTCGAGTGTTGGCTGAGGTGCAATATCGTTCACTAGAAAAACTTCTTGCCTGGATTAGCGGCATGGTCAAGGAGTAGCTGGCAAGGCTCAAAGGTTGAACCATACACGCCTGAAAATTCCCTCATCTTCTCAACCAGCTTCAGGGCTCCATAGGTGTCAACAAAGCGGAATGGTCCACCGCTGAACGGGGGGAAACCCAAACCAAACACCGCTCCAACATCACCCTCCAGCTGTGGATGAAAAAATAACTGAAAACTGCAGAAGACAAACATGATTAACAATGACCACCCTAATTCTTCTTTCACCTCAAAGCCTTAAGACCTCAGGCTAGAATCATCATCATCATCATCTCAGCACTTATTTCTATCTAAAGCCTTAGGAATCCTAGCTATAATTTCTGTAATACTGACAAACTTTGCTTCTTGATCAACTGTTAAACATTCTTAAAATTTTAGACCCCCCCATTTTTTTAATGTATGGTCACTGTTTTCATTTATACAATGGCTAGGGTCCCTACAAAGCCTTGCATGCACTGACCTTAGTCACTTAATGGCAGCTCTCCATGCTGCTCGATCTCTGATTGCCTCCCTATTCTGTCCCATATCCCTGAGGTGACACTGTATGACCTCATCCCAAGTCTTTCTTGGTATGCCTCTTGCAACCCTACCCCTGACATTCACACTTTTCATGCAAGCCTAAAGTTGTCTGCCTGCTTCAAAATGGCCTCTGAACTCTGTCACTCTCGGCCATGTCATGTCAATAACTGAACAACTGTCTGGCAGTGAAGGTAAAGCACCAGGTGAAGTGTAGCACAACTACCCACCGAACTGAAAAGGATGATTATTTCTAAACTTATGTTATTGTTGGGTGGCTGACCTTCCAGACACTTATCTCCACTGAACCCATGATCTAATGCATTTGATTTATGACAGATTGTTATCAGATTAGATTCCCAGCAATGCAGCCCACTAGAATTTGGCTCTTTGTTATCTTGTTTTTATTTTATCTTGGATGGAAAAATCTTCCTTTTGGTTCCTTCTTCCTCGTAAGGAGGGTAAAAAAAAAAAAAAAAAGTTAACTGAGATTTGCCTGCATGCCTATTTCCCAAAAATGAAAGGGGTGAGAAAGAACCTGATACAACAAGTGGAAATCACACAAGTAGCACAGCTGCAGTGAGTCAACTAACCATCATAACCCTGTTTCTTAGTAGCTAATAAATGGGGTCAGTAGCATCTTAAACAGGAAATCACAGAAGTTGGGGCATCACAATCAGGAGAATATTTACAAGCATTCATTGATCCCTCAATGGCTGTGCCTTCAGAAAATTGTGTGCTCCACTGACCAGCCCCGGGAACATTTTTTCAGAGTTCTAAAATCTTTTTTCTTTTTTTTTATACAGATATGAAGAGAATCATCTGGCACACCCGGCAATGTGTTTTTTAGCTTCCTAAACCCACTCTGTGGTTCACTACAATCTATGGAAGAATTCATAATATTCTGGTGCATGTGTCATTAACATGTAAACATATGGGTGAAAACATCCGAGTTGAAGTGACCACCTGAGTGCTTGGGACGGTAGAGAACAGTTGTGTAAACATACCAGCAACCTTCATTCCCTTCCCATAATTGATTACAGTTATTCATAGCTTGCACTAACTCGACGTCACCAGTGCCGGTACGGTAAAGGGTCATTCAATGCCAGTGGCTATTAAGGGGTTGAAGTACCATCATCATAACCCATTCCCCCCCCCCCCACAGAAGGATGGAGTGACAAAGAATTAAGAAATCAAGACAGGAGACTAACTGGAAGGAATTATCAACAGCATTCATGTGAAATGGGCCAGATACTAAACCACCACTCATGATCCGGGAATCCTGCCTCCATCTTACAAGCTAAACTGTGTGTGTGTGTGTGTGTGTGTGTGTGTGTGTGTGTGTTTACACAATTGTATTTACCTTTGTGATATACAGGAAATAAGATACACTCGTGGGGTCCTGTCTCTCTTTCTCAACAAGTCAAATTTAGCTCTCTCTCTTTGTGTGTGTGTGTGTGTGTGTGTGTGTGTGTGTGTGTGTGTGTGTGTGTGTGTGTGTGTGTGTGTGTGTGTGTGTGTGTGTGTGTGTGTGTGTGTGTGTGTGTGTGTGTGTGTGTGTGTGTGTGTGTGTGTGTGTGTGTGTGTGTGTGTGTGTGTGTGTGTGTGTGTGTGTGTGTGTGTGTGTGTGTGTGTGTGTGTGTGTGTGTGTGTGTGTGTGTGTGTGTGTGTGTGTGTGTGTGTGTGTGTGTGTGTGTGTGTGTGTGTGTGTGTGTGTGTGTGTGTGTGTGTGTGTGTGTGTGTGTGTGTGTGTGTGTGTGTGTGTGTGTGTGTGTGTGTGTGTGTGTGTGTGTGTGTGTGTGTGTGTGTGTGTGTGTGTGTGTGTGTGTGTGTGTGTGTGTGTGTGTGTGTGTGTGTGTGTGTGTGTGTGTGTGTGTGTGTGTGTGTGTGTGTGTGTGTGTGTGTGTGTGTGTGTGTGTGTGTGTGTGTGTGTGTGTGTGTGTGTGTGTGTGTGTGTGTGTGTGTGTGTGTGTGTGTGTGTGTGTGTGTGTGTGTGTGTGTGTGTGTGTGTGTGTGTGTGTGTGTGTGTGTGTGTGTGTGTGTGTGTGTGTGTGTGTGTGTGTGTGTGTGTGTGTGTGTGTGTGTGTGTGTGTGTGTGTGTGTGTGTGTGTGTGTGTGTGTGTGTGTGTGTGTGTGTGTGTGTGTGTGTGTGTGTGTGTGTGTGTGTGTGTGTGTGTGTGTGTGTGTGTGTGTGTGTGTGTGTGTGTGTGTGTGTGTGTGTGTGTGTGAGAGAGAGAGAGAGATTAGGAGTGTTTGTGAGTGAGGTGGAGGATGAAAGGGGGAAGAGACATCCAAGGATGAGATGGGGGAATGAGGTGGATGGATATAACAATGGGAAGGGGGAAGGGAGGGGGCTGAGTTGGAGACAGGGCAGTCTGATGACAGAGGACAGGATGATATGGAAGGAAAACAATTTGTTTGTGGCTGGGGACTCAATTAAAAAGGTTGTGAACTGTAAGTGTATTATAAACAAATCTATCCGTCTACTGCCAGACATATTAATCCCATAAGAGGTGGCCACAAACAAATCGCTTCCATGTTGCCCTGTCCCCTCTCATTTCACTGTCCTCTCCCCAGCTTACACCCTTCTCTGCTCCATCCCACAATCATCCTCAGTCACCCACTCCCTCTCCCCCACCCCCCTCCACCTCACTCACATATACTCAACTAATTTCTCTCTCCATCAAAATTCAGTTTTGTATTTTAAAAAATATATAAATAAAAAAATATGGAAATAAAATACAAACTCAGACACCAGGATTAAAACCTCTGGCTACAGCTACATATATATAGACAGCCAACCTGCCAACCTACATAGGCCTACTCTAACATCCACAAATACTTACAGGACTGTTGAGAATGCCCTCCTGCAAACATAAGATGGCTTCATTGATGAATTTGGATGCCAGTCGCATCTGAATGCTTTCATCGGTCAGTGGCAGCTGTCGACAAAAACCAGAAGCTACAGCATCATCATCATTATGTCACCACCATAACTCTCATCACTACTATCATCTCCATTATAATCATCACCAAAACACTGAATTCATAATCCAAACTATTATTCCCACTCATCATTATCATGGTCACCATCATCATTATCATTAGTCACCATCAAAACTCTCATCTATCCATCTACAGCACAATGCCATAACTGTATAGGGGGTGACCGTTTGTCTTCAAGTTAGTCGTTTTATGGGGAGGCGCTCCACCAACCCACTTGCTGACTCGTACGGAACACGTATTGGTTGGTTATATGGTTACCACCCAGCATTGTAAATGGTTTCCTGGTTTACAGGAAACCATTAGGCTTGTCACTCAAAATAAAGCCACCTGAAATGGAAAGAAGAGTAATAGAAAGTGACAGGAATGATGGAAGAAATAGGATAAGAGGAGGGTAGACACAGAAACAGATTGATAAAAGTGAAGGAAGGAGTAGGCAACACAACATAATGGTCACTGCTCCGCTGAACACTCTGCCTGCATCCCTGCATCACTAAGGCAGGCGCGTAGCGTCCGTCTAGCAGCAAACTCTCGTCCCCTTTCTATCCAGCTTTCTAATGCAAGAGTTAACCATTACTACCAGTCCTTCATGTATGCAACAGGTCAACTCTGGAACTGTCTCCCTCTGTCTATTTCCTACCGCCTATGAGCTCCAGTCTTTCAATGCAATGTGTCCTGGCATCTCGAAACGAACAGATCTTGAATTTGGCTTTTTTTTTTTTTTTTTTTCCCCCCCCCCCCCCTTGGAGGGAACAATCTTGCAGGCTCCTGGCCTTTGGTTCCTTCCATCTTCCATAAAAAAAAAAAAAAAAAGTGTATGATGGTCTCCATCACCTACCATCACATTAACTCTCAACACTACTATCATCTCCATCATAATCTTCATCAAATCATTACATCTATAATCCAAATTATTCCCATTCATCATCATCATCATTAGTACCACCATCATAACTCTCATCACTACTATTACCTCGATTATAAACATCATCAATCATCATTAAAAATCATTATCCAAACCATTATTCCCACCTGCAAGACAGAGTGAGGCAAGATCCAAACAGAATAAGAAGAGAAACGAGAGTTATCATGAACTCATTGGCCACTAGTACGACTGTGATCTATAGGACTCCAATTTAGGAAAAAGAAAGCATAAAAGGACAACTAACAAAAAGGTGGCCATCAAAATGAAGCAAACATGCATTCATTTACCATTAAAAACATCCATTCACTCACCACTGACATATTTTTTAAACAAATTCTACTACATTAGATCACAGCATTGTTAGAAACTTACAAAAATTCCTAGCTCAAGTGTAATCAGCCTGTCGATCTGACCAATAACCAAGAAGGTTCATTCCTACTTCTCATCAAATTTCACACAGCCACAACTCAGCATTCAAGTTACAGATGTGGCTCCATTTGTCCAACTGTAAGACACTAATTATAATTTTATAATTTATCCATCCATCCATCCATCATCCACTCCTATGTCACCCAATGAGAAGCGTAAGAGCCTAGGGATAGGCAAGTTGGTCCTAACATTTAAGATGAGTGACCAGCCTCACTCATCCCTGAGTGGCATTATGTGAGCAATAAACTCCAACCACCCCTTGGATATAAACCTGCACCGACTCAATCCGACTGGAGCACATAAATTGCCCACTAAACCACCGGGTGTCATAATTGGCTATATGGTTACCACCCAGCATAGTAAATGGTTTCCTGGTGTAGCTACAAGAAAAACTATTTGGCTTGTCTTTCAGTGTAGTGTCTCCCACTGACAGAAGGAAGAGGAAAGAATGAAGGAAGGAAAGACAGAAGAGGAAGGATGGAAAGAAGGAAGAGAGGAAAGGGCAGGCACCCGAGAGCAGCACAACATCGAGTGAGTGGATGATGAACTCAAGTTCCTTAATCCCAACAGCTTCCAGCAACTGTTAGGGAGTAATCAGCTGGTATTGGCACTTGGTTTACTTTACAGGCCATAGAAAGGGTACAGCAGGAAAGGAAGGTTGTTGGCACACTGAAAGCAGTGATGAGAAACAGGGAGGTGGGTATGGAAGTTAAGAAGTCACTGCCTGATGGTATTGTGATCCCTACCCTGACATAGGGAAGCGAGGCGTGGACCTTGCAAGAGGGGAACAAGTCAAGAGTGAGAGCAGTGGAAATGAGTTACTTGAGAGGAGCATGTGGAGTGACATGGAGGGACAGGTTGACGAATGAAGAAGTGAAGGAACGTTGTGGGGTAGATGTGGATGTGGTTGAAAAGATTAGGAGAAATACACTGAGGTGGTTTGGACACATGGAGAGGATGGAGAATGAAAGACTGACTAAGAGGGTGTATGTAGGTGAGGTGGAGGGAGGGAGAGGGAGGGGTAGACCGAGGATGAGGTGGAGGGATGGAGTTGAGAGGTATATGAGGGAGGGGGGGGTGAGTTGGGGGGAGGGGAGTCAAATGGTGGGTGACAGAGTGACTTGGAGGCGTTTTGTCTGCGGCCACCCTTTGCGGGATTAGGGCGTCGGGCTATAGATAGATAGATAGAAAACATCAGCTGTACCACAACCAACCCAAATATGGGTATGCCTTGAGGGGACACATGATGTCATTTTATGTTGTTTCGTTTAGCAAGGCTCCAACACGCTTCCATACGTCAACCTTAGTCACCTAATGGCAGCTCTCCATGTTACCCAATCTCTGGCAGCCTCCCGATTGAGTCCCTTATCTCTATAACCTCACCCCAGGTCTTTTTTGGTCTGCCTCTCACAACCCTACCTCCAGTGTTCACACCTCTCACCTTTTGCATCCAACTGTCACCCTCCATCCCCTCTCTTACCACATCTAACATGGTAAAGGGGAGAGAGAGAGAGAGAGAGAGGCACAAAGATGCTTACATGGTGTTTACATGGTTATATACGGTCGCGTATGCATAACATCCATTAGCTTGGCGATAATGAACACCAAGCCTTAGAATACACGCTATGGGCGAGTGTGGGTCAGTGTGTGGGTAGCCAGGGACAAGTGAGGGACGAGGGAGTGTTGATCTTGCGGATTTACTAGACAGAGACTCCAAAGGGTGGAGTTCAAGCGCGATGCGTGACTCCACGACCATCCTGTGAAGTGAGTTATTGCTGTGAGGATATTATGCCCGTGAGGGACTAGTGTCGTGTACTTCACACCCCTACCCACACTGATACTGTAAGACGAAGATTGGACCTGCCACAAGTGAGTTGCCCTTGCTTACTTTTAAGAATACTTATTAATCTGCACGTGGTTGATGTTGTGACATAACCCGATTATAATGTAGGAAAGTAAGGACGAGAATTTAAAGCGATATGTGTATGACCAAGTGTTGGTAACAATGACGAGTGATGCCATTATAACATATTGAGTGAGCAAAATTGCGCTTCCAGGTATGACTGAGTAAATAGCAGAGTCCAGCTGGGCGGGTTTCATTAACCCGTTTCCCCCTCCAAGAGTGCAGGTGGCTAAACCCTCAACATGCCCAAACTATCTCAATCTACCCCTCCTCATCACAACACCAAGACACTGAAATCCCTCCTTCCTCCCAACTCTTAAATAGCAATCCTAGCCCCCACAGGCGCCGCATTCAAGGAATGCGTTACAATAAATGGCGACTGTGTTCTGTAAGAGCAGTGTGTGTTAAGAGTGACAGTAATGTGTGTAATAAACTTTACTTTCACATTAACACACACACTACTCTCCTATTACCATATGAAGAGAGTATGTTACCTTAGGTTCAACAGCATATTTCTTCACAATTTGAATGGCTCCTTCATTGACGTTTCGTTCCTTTACACCTGCCTCATAGACGTACACTCCTTTTCCAGATTTGCGGCCTGCAGAATACAATAAAAGAAACTGAAAACAGTATAGGTACCCTGGACATATAAGCGTCATCATCGTCATCATCATCATCGTCATCATCATCATCGTCATCACCATCATTATTGTCGTCCTCATCACCATCATCGTTGTCATCACCATAATCACCACCATCAGTCATCAACACCATGATCATTAGTGTCATCATCATCATCATCATCGTCATCATCATCATATACCATTTCCTGCCTAAAGATGGGCTGCCACAGGTATTAAGAACAAAACCAAGCAAATTATAAATCATCCCCATTACCACTATCATCATCACCACAATGCTCACTACCACCTTCCAACCTGAATTACAGAAGATCGCACACGTTCTTTGGAAATGCTGATGCTTTCAATACCTGTTTTACTTTATTCATGAGATGTAAATAAATGTAAGAGCTTTCTTACTATCTCCAGACATCTTATATGGTTTAAGATTAACTTTTTGAACTGGAGGGATTAGATTAGCCTCTCTTCACTCCTAACCAACTGTAAGTTCTTTATGATGATGATAAATTCATATGGTGATAGAATGAATTTAAAAAGATGTCATCTGCATTCATGTAGTTTAATGGTATCATCATCATCATCATCATCATCATCATCATCATCATCATGTGTGTGAAGATGGTGGTGGTCAAGAGATAGTGATGTAGATGTGCTGTGTTATAATGAGTGCTGTGGTGTGTTATCATGAGTTGTGGTGTGTTATGATGTTGTGATGTGATGTACTGTGGTGAGTTATAATGAGTTGTGGTGTGTTATGATGTAATGATGTGATGTACTGTGGTGTGGTGTAGTGGTGTCGTGTGGTGTGGCATGATGTGATGTGATGTGGTGTGGTGTGATGTAATGTAGTGTGGTGTGTGTAATGTAGTATGATGTAGTGTGGTGTAGTGTGGTGTGGTGTGATGTGGTGTTTGGTGTGCTATACAAGGTGCTATCCAAAATTTTCCGGACTAATGCTGTATGAAACTGAAAACTCACCAAAGTTCCTAAAGGCCATCATCACCCTCGAAAGAGTTCCCATGCGCATTAATATGCCGGTCCCAGCGCTTCCTCCATTGCTGGAATGCTCCCTGGATGTCCTTTTCGACGAGTGTCAAGCACCGCCTCCTATTCCTTCTGGATGTCCTCAGTAGTATCAAAACAACGCCCTTTCAGCTTGATCTTCATTTTTGGGAACAGAAAGAAGTTACAGGGGGCCTGGACAAGAAAGGTTCAACTTCTGAGGCAAGTCCAAGAAGCTCAGTGCAGACATCGACGCATTGCTGCACTTGGTAAGCCATCAGGAGCCTGGGGACAAATTTGGCTGTTGTGCAGAACATGCCTGATTCTTCTGTGAGAATCCTCTGACAAGTCCCATAACCAATTCCCACCTCCTCACAAACATTGTGACTGCTCCGACATCGATCCTAACTGACAAGCTGCTGAATTTTTGCAACATTTTAAGAAGCTGTGCTGGTTAAGGGCCCCCTTGTATGGTAGTCATCGTCAACCGATACCATACTCAACCAGCCTTGAACCGCACAAGCCGCTGAAACACTTGTGTCTGACCAAGAGTTTCCTCATCAAACACTTGTTGAATCATTGTCAGGGTCTCTGTTGCATTTTCCCCGAGATTCAGACAAAGTTTGATGCAAATTTGGTTCCTTTTTTAATATCCAACTCGAAAATCGCCTGACGACACGTGCACAACAGCAAACAAACAAACAAACATCACTACTCCCCATGACCACATAGCTCTGCACCATGTGGCACACTGACTTACAAAGCAAGTTAGTACAGTACTGCCACCCAGAGGCGCATTGCACTACTGCAACCCATTCAGGCATCACAATCCCAGTATGAAAACTTTTGGATAACACCTCGTAGGATGGTGTAATGTGGTGTGCTGTCATGATACAATACTCACCAAGGAATCCACTGGCCACCATGTCCCCAAGAAGCCTTGCATCACCAGTGATGATGCGGGAACCCAATGCTTTACTCATGCTCTCACCCACATGCTGGGCAACATCCACACCTGCAGCCAAAGCAGGGGTGCATACAATCATCAACACTGTACTGTATGAAGATAAAGGCACTGACAATAAAAGTGATTAAAATATTGAATTGCTTCAGGCTCAGTGGAGAACAGCACCTTCTCGCAGTGGCACTGATATACGCAGTTGGTTCCACTGCCCGGTTTTGCAAATGTCCCTCAACTCCCTCCCCATCCCCTGAAAAAAAAAGGTGGTGGACTGCATGATAAGGACAACTTCAGCCTGCAGTCCACCAGGTTCACATTCATATGAACTTAGGGTTACAACTATTACTCAGTTGGAAAAAAAAAAAAAAGTGGTTTTATAATTCAGTATACGGGTAGTGTCGATTTAACATGAGATAGGTTCCTTGAGACCACTTAAAACTGCAAATTGGAAGTGCTACTTTAATTATATTAAACAGTTTGCTACCTGAGAATATCATCATCATCATCATCATCCAGACCTCCTTTCCCACCCTAGAACAGGGTGAGGAGTAGCAACATCCAGACAGCCCAAATTTGCCCAATCCAATGGGCCACGCTTCCATTCACACATCATTCAAGTCCTCCAAATCCTGGCTCAATGTGATACGCCAAAAACATGCACCACATTCTGAAGTTTCACTTAAACGTATCCGACAGAGCCAATTCGGACGCTGTCACATTAAAAAGGGGTACCATATCCCCGATCATGCACTCCCTCTCACAACTGCCAGCTCAATCTCTTGTCAGTCCCACGGCCTCACCGACTTCCATATCTCTCTTCATCACACACTCATCCACCATATCCCTCCACCTTCTCCTTGGCCTACCTCGTCTCCTCCCTCCTTCAAATTTGCTCAGATATACCTTTTCACCACTCTATTGTTATTCATTCTCTCCATATGACTATACCATCTCAGTACACTCTCTTCGATTCCAGTGTCCACAGACTTCTTCACTTCCCACCTTTCATGAATCATATTTCGTATCCTATCCACTCTCTGTACTCCACATACATTCCTCATTAGTCCCATCTCCACTGCTCTTACTCTTGGTTTTCATTTTCATGCCACACTATAGTCACACCCATATGTTAAAGTTGACACTAACACTCCTTTTTGTAAGCCTCTTGCAGCTGCAACACTCAAGCCCTTGCTTCTCATCACAGCCTTCATAGCACCAGCTACCTTCCTTCCTTGTATCACTATAGTTTCCACTTCTTTTACCATTTTTCCTCTCTTTTTTATCACTGTACCCAGGTATTTGAACTCTCTCACCAATTCCAGTCTCTCTCCATTCACTGTTACATTGCACTGGTAGTCACCTTCTCTCTCAATAACCATCACTTAACTCTTTTCTACATTTACTTTCAAGGCATGACACTTACAGACATCAGCAAAACTCTGCACTAGCCTACCAAGTTCTTGTCCGATACCTGCAAGCAGTACTGCATCATCAGCATACAACAAATTTGAGATATTCCATCCATCACCATTCATTACCGTCATCTCTCTCTCCATTACTCGTGTTTTTACTTCTCTCATCACCCCATCCATGTATAATTATACTGAACAACCACGGGGACATCACACAACCTTGATGCACACCCACACCAAGCATGAACCATTCACTTAGATGCCCATTTACCCTTACACATGCTTCACTACCACCATAAAAACTCTTGATGGCACCTAGCAGCTTACCACCTACATCGTACATGCACAAAACTTTCCACAATCCTTCTCTGTCCATTTTGTCATATGCTTTTTCCAGATCCATGAATGCCATAAACACCTTATGGTCCTCCTCACAAGCCTTCTCCGCTATCTGTCTCACTGCAAATATTTGATCCACACTTTCTCTACCACTCCTAAAGCCACCCTGTTCATCACTCACTAGGACTTCTGATATCTCTCTTACTTTCTCTAAAATAATTCTTCCATATACCTTCCCTACCACACTCAATAAACTTATGCCACGATAATTCTTGCACACACTTCGCTCACCTTTATTTTTGTACAAGGGTACAATTACAGCCTTTTTCCACTCGCTGGCACAGTTTCACTCCTCCATGCCTTCTTACATATTTCCAACAAGCACTTCATACCACTCTCTCCACTACACTTAATCATCTCTGCATACACCTCATCAATCCCAGTTGCTTTCCCACTATTCAGCCACTTCACGGCACTCTTTACCTGTGCGAGTGTCACATCTCCTGGAACTGCAGTCCTTCTCTGCACACCCCCAATCCAATCATGATTACAGTCACTCTGTTCTCTCTATTCCTATTCATCAGGCTTTCAAAATATTCTTTCCATCTGTTCCTTACTTCATCCCCATGGGTTAATAATCTACTGCTTACACCCTTCACACCTTCACATTACTTTCCATTGTCATTTTTACATTTCCACATCTCTTTCCATAATAACTTCCTATTTTCAGAGTAGTTTGCATTCACTTTTCTTCCAAGAACATCATTTACCACCTCCTCTTTCCTCTTCACTAGCCTCTTTATGTGCTTCTTGCTATCAATATACTCACTTCTTATTTCAATTGAACCCCTGCCCTATAACCACTTTAGCCACTTCTTCCTCTTTTCCTCCACTGCTCTTTTAATCTCTTCATCCCACCATGCTGTACCTTTCTTCCTTGTTGTTACACTTGCCACAACACACACCAGTTTAGCATTCCTAACTAAGCAATCCTTATATGTATTCCACAGGCTGTCCTGATCCATTTAATTCCAAGTCACTGATTCTAGCTCCCCTACTTTGGTCCTGTATTCATCTGCCATTTCTTTGATCCTCAGTTTCTTGACTTTCAGTTTTTCTCCCTGACTGCTCCTCTCTCTCCTGGTCCACCTCACTCCTCTCAACTTGATCTTGCATACCACAATCATATGATTTTACTGACCTCCACATTGCCCTCTCATGGGGGGGGAGGGGGGGACCAAGGATTAGATGGAGGGACAGAGTGGTGAGGTGTAAGAGAGAGGGGGGTGTGAGCTGGGAGCAGGGCAGTGAAATGGCGGGGGACAGGGCGACATGGAGGCGATTTGTTTCTGGCCACCCCTTACGGGATTAAGTTGTCTGGCAATAGATAGACATTATTCAATACAGACCATAGAGATGATAATATCAGTCCAACCACAACTCTTCTGATGACAATGCACTGAGGCCACTTGTTAAAGTATGAACTATGTAGAAAAAGCCGTAACATTTTGGAGTACACCCATGATTCATAATGAAAACATCCTGTATTACCTCTACGGTCCTTTTCCCTTAACTTGGTCAAGATTTTTGTCCCCGCAGATCTTACTGGACATAACTCAATGGGTGAATAAGACAGCACCGCTCTATCCTTTCCATAACATTTCTTTGTGATTAGCGTCATACTCTCGTGTTAATTTATTGTTGCAACTCAGTATCAGCCTAATGTTAATCTCTGGTTGCAACAGTGTATTCAAGATGAATGGATGATAATTTTACACCAAAGCAGAGTAAAAGGGGATACAGTGTTGTGGATAACATACCAACTTCATCAATCAGTGTGGCAGACCCAACAGGCCATCCAAAGGCGCGAGTGACCTTGTCCATGCGTTTGGGGTCCACACCCTCCTGCAGCAGCCTCATGGCCTGGTCCATCATTACTGCCAGAATCCTTGTGGTGTAGAACCCAGGACCATCACCAACCACAATAACAACCTGAAAAACCATGGTGATGAATGAGGTGGAGATGCAGCAAATAACAATAGCGTGAGGTGGGGAGAAGGCAGCCTGATGCTGTAGGGGAGCGTCATTGTTTCCATTTTTAAAGGCTCGAACATGCTTGAATGTGTCAGCTTTGGTCACCTAATGGCAGCTCTCCATGCTGCTTATCTCTAGCAGCCTCCCTATTCAGTCCCTTATCCCTGAGCTCATGCTCATCCCAGGTCTTTTTCGATATACCTCTCGCAACCCTAACCCCAGCATTAACACCTCTAACCTTCTGCACCCAACTGTCATCCCCCATCCTCTCCATATGCCCAAACCACCTCAATCTATCCCTCCTCACAACACCAATACACTCCAGTCCCATCCTACTTCATAACTCTTCCGCCCAAACCACCTCAATCTATCCCTCCTCACAACACCAATACACTCCAGTCCCATCCTACTTCATAACTCTTCCATCATAAATTTAGACCCCCCCAGGCCTTGCACTAAAGGGCGATATGGTAGAGATTAAATTGTGACCACACTTTCTGAGATTAAGGCATCTGGCTACAAAAAATGACACCATCACACCCTCACACATACATACATAATCATTACAGAAAATGACACCATCACACCCTCACACATAGTGTACATACATAATAATCATCACTACCTGCAAAATGGCACTGTTATATCCTCACACATACAGGCAGGACCCAATTTCTGGTGTCCCATTTTACAGTTTTCCAGTTTAACAATAATCCATTTTTAACACCTTGTTCCAATAAAGAATAAAAATATATAAATAAATAAATAAATAAAAATAATCACAGTAGGTGGGGACGCTCACCATCCACTCAATCCATGTAATGCTGCTCATGGATGGCTCCCCTTTCCTCTCTTCCTTCTTTCTTTCCTTCCTTCCTCTTATGTCTTTCTTTCCTTCTTTCCCCTTATGTCCTTCTTTCCTCCTCCTTTCCCCTTCCTTCTGTCTACAGGTGATTCTACACTCAGTGACAAGCAAAATGGTTTCCTGTACACCAGGAAACCATTTACTGTACTATGTTGGGTGGTAACCATATAATCAAACTATGGCACCTGGTGGTTTAGTGGGTAATTAACTCTGAGACTCCAATGACTATTTCAATCGTCATTTAAAATCCAACCTCTGAGATTCCGATGACATTTTTAATCTTCATTTTAAGAAACTTTTGTAAAGTATTCACCATAAATCGCATTTACGCATCAAAACAAAGAGGCTCGAGCATGATGTCACGGAATGGTTGCTCTGTGTGTGGCGGTACTGCACAGCTGGTCTGACTCATGGCTTTGTTTCTTTATAACTTTATTCTTGGTTAAAATTTTTCTACAGCAAGGTATAAAATTTTTGGTTTTTGCACAACTTCAGCTCGTCGCTTTGACTTTTTATTTTCTTTGTCGTC
This sequence comes from Coenobita brevimanus, assembly GCF_032717465.1. Lineage (NCBI taxonomy): Eukaryota > Metazoa > Arthropoda > Malacostraca > Decapoda > Coenobitidae > Coenobita > Coenobita brevimanus. Next base: position 40,930,524 of record NC_137015.1, on the reverse strand, counting down.
CTTTTATGAACATATTACAATAAAGTACAACTATTCAGCATCAAAATAACACCACAATCAGCATCCTATCATAAAAAGTGTATTTACACTAACCGATCAAAGAAAAACATCGCGAAGCGAATATGTGGCCGAGACTACAATAAAATTGTGCATCTTTTTCCTTTTGCTTTACTGCACAATGAAATGCAAAAATTACCATAATCTATATATCAATGTAAAGGTAATTTATTGTGTTTTTGCATGGTTTAAACCAAATTTACATTCCTTTACTCTTTATTTTTTGCCGAATATTTTGCTAAGGCAAGGTATAAAATTTTTGCTTTTCACCTAACGTCAATCGTCATTTTGACATTTTATTTTCTTAGTTCTTTTTTAGAACATACCAAGATAAAGTACAATTATGCAACTCTAAAATGACACCAGACCCAACATTCTATCATGAAAAGTGTACTTACACAGAGTGATCAAAGTAAAATATTGGGATGTGAATATGTGGGTCAGCGTGAGTGGCTGACTCCAGTACAGATATAATCTGCTTTGGCCTAGAAACCTGATAGGGTTAAGGTGCTCCAACCGGACTGAGCCTGTGTTGGATTGTATCCAAGAGGTAGTTGGGGTTTACTGTTCACATAATGCCACTCAGGGATGAGTGAGGCTGGTCACTCTCATCTTAAATGTCAAGACCAACTTGCCTAGCCCTGGGCTCTTACCCTCCTCTTGGGGCAACACAGGATTAGATGATGATGATGATGATGAATAAAAATAAAACAATAAAAAAGTGGAATGGGTATAAAAATACAGATATTACGGATGTCACAAACCCTAAATAGGTTGCACTGTAGCTTATTCGATCTGCTCGCTAAGAGATGAGCCTTAAGCTTTTGAAAGCTGGCAGCTGGTTGGTTGTCCTAGTTCATTTGTTATTAACAATGTTTTTAAATTATTTTTATTATAAGAGCCATAACAATAGTTTAATATGAGTCTGCCCAATTACATATTATACATAGTTATTTGCACAGATTAATTTAAAAACAGGGCCTTACAAAGTTTATCAGATGGCCTAGACACATGTGAAATTTTAAATTCTGAGGAAATCAAAACAGGTAAAGTTTTACAATTACTGTACCCTGATTTTTTCCCCATGTTTATCCCATGGACTGCGACATACATTGTGTAGGAGTGTCTCGTAAAGCTGTGACATATCTCTAAAGAACGAGATTTTCATCAACACACCACAAAGGTTCTACAAGGATCAGTGTGACACAAAATTTATGGGGTAGTAGGGTAACTTGCAGCTCTCATTTCCACTCCCTATCTTGAACCCAGTTGCTAAGTTGCACCAGCAACGATGACCTAAAAATACGCACTTCGTAATGCATTTTCCGCAATATTATCATCCCACGAAAGGCAGTCATGGGTCAAAATTGTTTAGAATAACGAAATCAAATGTAAGGTCAATAAGAGGTATTGGAACAGGAGCAGGGTGGTAAATAATGGGTATAAAAGTAGTGCCCTAAGCTCATACTGAAGTGTGCGGAGCGAGCTGGCAACCCACCTGGCGAGCAGGGAGACTGGCAAAAGCCTGTTTACAGCCTGTCTCGTCGGCCTCAATACAAATCATGGTTCTCTCTCTCTCTCTCTCAAAGCATAGTTTTCATGTTCCTGCCAGAAATGCAAATTCTGACAATTATTTCTCCAAAACTACACCAGTTTCAATAGGAAAAAAAATTTTGTGGGTAGCGGCACGATGTAACCTCCTAGCCACTGATATACATTTCATGGAAATCTGTAAGAGTGCCCAAAATTGACATTTTGCTGCATCACGGGGGATGTTTTGATGATCCCTTGCTGCACCCCACGGGTTAACCAAATTAAGGTAAATTAGGCCATTACTGGTAAATTATGTAAAATCTAACTTAGTAAAATATCAGACCTGCAATGAAAAATGACTGGTAGTCATGGGTGATGAAGCTGTATGCTACCATCACTTTTAAATATCCAGCAGTCCATACCTTGTCACAGCTCTGTTTTAAGTTGAAACTGGATATTCAAAAGTAAAAGGACAGAAAACTTACTGATGATGCAAAAGTACAAAGCATGATATAAATTGATGCAACAGCAAAACGCACTCCAGTAAATTTGAACATTACTTTGCTTAGTCAAGTGGGACATCCCACAAGCAGCCTATCCCCACCCCCCTCTCCATGTCTACCATTTTTCAAAATTCAGGGAATGTTATTTTTCACTGCACATCTGATGTTTTACTAGGTTAGATTATAAATAATTATGCAGTAATGACATAATTTACCTTAATTTGCCTAAATATTTGGAAAAATCAAAGTACTCGTAAAACTTTACATGTACTGTACATGTTTTGATTTCTCCTGAGAATTCAAAATTTCACACATATCTAGGCCATTTGATAAACTTTGTAAAGCCCCATTTTTAAATTAATCTATGCAAATAACTACAATATATATATTATTTTATTTGGGCAAACTTATCGTCAAACTGATATCACCATTACCATCATCCGGACCTCCTGTCCCACCCTAGGGCTGGGTGAGGAGTAGCAACGTTCAGACAGCCTAAATTTGTCCAATCCAGTGGGCCACGCTTTCATTTACTCATCATTCAACCCTCAAAATCCCAGTTCCATCAGATAGGACAAAAAAAATTTCACTACATTCTGTAGCTTCACACATATATCTATCTGAAGGAGCCAATCCGAACGCTGTCAAGTTAAAAAGAGGTGCCAAATCCCTGGCTATGCACTTCTCCACACAAAATTCACCCATCCAGCTTGGTCTACTGTCAATCTCTTAGCCTCACCAACTTCCATAACTCTCTTTCTCACATACTCATCCAACATACCACTCCACCTTCTTCTTGGCCTACCTCACCTCCTCACTCCTTCAAATTCACTCATATATACCTTTCTCTCCACTCTATTGTTATCCATTCTCTCCACATGACCATACTATCTCAATACACTCTCTTCGACCCTGGAGTCCAGAGACAACCTCGCAACTTTCATGTTATCACATTTTTCCGTATACTATCCACTCTCTGCACTCCACATACATTCCTCAGCAGTCCCATTTCCACTACTCTTACCCCTGACTTTTCGTTTTCATGCCACACCATAGTCTCACATCCGTATGTTAAAGTTGACAGCCTCGTGCAGCTGCAGCATTTAAGCCTCTGTTTCTTATCAAGGCCTTCATAGCACCAGCTACTTTCCTTCCTTGTGTCACCCTACTATCCACTTTTTTTGAACATTTTCCTCTCTTTTCTATTACTGTACCAAGGTATCTGAACTCTCTCACCAATTCCAGTCTCTCTCCATTCACTGTAACAACACACTGGGGGCCACCTTCTCTCTCCATAATCATCACTTTACTCTTTTCTACATTTACTCTCAAGGCACAACACTCACAGACATCAGCAAAACTCTGCACTAGCCTACCGAGTTCTTGTCTGGTATTTGCAAGTAGCACTGCATCATCAGCATTCAACAAATCTGAGATATTCCATCCATCACCATTCAATACCAACGCCATCCCTTTCTCCATTAAGCGTGTTTTAACTTCTCTCATCACCTTATCCATATATATACTGAACAACCATGGGGACATTACGCAACCTTGTCGAACGCCTACACAAATCTGGAACCATTCACTTAGATGCTCATTTACCCTTACACATGCCTCACTTCCATCATAAAAACTCTTGACAGCACCTAGCAGCTTACCATCCACACCTTACATGCACAAAACCTTCCACACTCCTTCTCTGTCTACTTTGTCGTATGCATTTTCCAGATCCATAATGCCATAAACACATTATTGTCCTTTTCACAAGCCTTCTCCACTACCTGTCTCACTGCAAATATTTGATCCATACATCCTCTGCCACTCCTACAGCCACCCTGTTCATCACTCACTAAGACTTCTGATATCTCTCTTACATTCTCTAAAATAATTCTTCCATATACCTTCCCTACCACACTCAATAAACTTATGCCACGAGAATTCTTGCACTCGCTTCGCTCACCTTTATTTTTGTACAGGGATACAATCACAGCCTTCTTCCACTCTACCGGCACAGTTTCACTCATCCATGCCTTCTTACATATCTCCAACAATTACTTCATTCCACTCTCCCCATTACACTTAATCATCTCAGCATACATCTCATCAATTCTTTTAATAAAAATAATTGAAAATACAGGACATCATTCACAACAAATGCACTTGGACAACCAATCAGCTGCAAGTTTTCAAAAGCTTAAGGCCATTCTCTTCACAGAGTAGATCGAATAAGCTATAGGACTGTCTCTATCTTGACATTGTTGTTGTTGCTCATCAACTCCAGTCTGTCTGGCTAGGCAGACCAATCAACCACAAGTAAGCAACTTCCCCTGCAGGGCCATCCCATGCTGTGTGGTAAAGATATGCTATCAGCAGTGAATTATTAATGTGGTCCAATACTACCACCAAGATCCCCATTACATACAGCCTGGACTCATCACCATGGCCCAATACTGTTGTCAGCTGAGGGGGTTTTCAGGCACCTCTCTCTTACCAATTTATTTTGGTTATTACACTTCAGTACTCTCTCATGCTGCTTTTATCTTCTTTGTATTCATGCAGATTACATAAATAACCTACAAAAATATATCAATGTCCCAGACACAGAAGTCAGCTGGTTAAGAGGAGGTGCCAGACAGCCTCCTTAACCAATCAGAATATGAACTCAGTAATCTGCAGACTCAAGTTCCCCTTCACCTGTAGTCTGCTATCTTCTTTTTTCTGGGGCTGGGAGAGTACTGAGGGACACTTCTATACAATCAATAACAAAGAAAGGTCAGTAAAATAAACTGGTAAAACAAAGGAGACAGACACGAATGTAGCCAAATTCAAACAGCACGCTCTGTGAAACTGGCCACGCATCATTCAAGCATTCTGAATCCCGGCTCTACCTTATAAACAAAGCTATCCATACTCTCTCTCTCTCTCTGTAGATGCACTTGACAGTCAAATGGTAGTAGTAGTAGTAGTAGTAGTAGCAGCTGTTTCCTAGGCAGTCTGGTCGAACAGCCCTGAGTCTCTAACAATGAACATGACCGAAACTGGACTTTCCCACAGAGCTCTCAAGGAATTAATGTTGTGTTGTTGGCACGGACAATTGTGTGCAATGCAGTCTTCCATAATAGTATGGGGTGCTACGTTGCAACCTGAAAAGGCATCAGTGACAAAGTCATCCAGCCTCTTCTAATAACTCAAGAGGGATGGATGATGCCCACATCTCAGCCTGACCAGGTGGACCCTGTCCTCACGAGGGAGGTAGAATTCAGAAGAGTGGTTATCAAGAGTTCATGCATGTAGCTGTATGTCAAGTGACTGAATGGAGTGGCGAGTGATCTGAGCATGGATATTCTTCTGGAAGCTGGTTTGAAGAAGGTGAGGGTGGAGAGATGACAGTATTTGTGAATGATATCATGTGCTGGGAGTTGTTTTGATGTTCCCTGGTGTGTGTGGATGTGCTGCCATGTAGTATAATGGATGGTGTGGGTTTGTGGAGGCTGCAGCAAGAATCTGTGTGCCTCTCATGTCTAGATGATCCTTGACTTTAAGGACTTTGGTTTCTTGGTGTAGGTGGTCTGTAGGTGTAGTAGCTGTGCAGCCTGTGATTATTTTTAGGGCCTTGTTCTCTATGGTCTGTAGAGTGTTGTAGTGTGTTGTAGTGATATTAGAAGCCCAAGCAGGGCTTGCGTAATTCATCACCGAACATACAGTATACACTGTTTGTATACTGCAGTGGTGGTTTCTTTGTTGTGTCCAAATGTTGTATGGGCAAGTGACCTTAATGCATTGAGTCTCGGTGTTATTTTTAAATGTTTGTGATGTGTTGTTTAAATGACACTGATGCACTGTATGTTACACCAAGGAGTGAGTGAGTGAGTTTGTATTGTATGTTACTACCTTCACCAAGTGTGTGTGTGTGTGTGTGTGTGTGTGTGTGTGTGTGGTAGGGAAGTGTTGTTTATGGTGACATGTGGAATGTGACTACTGTATATTCTGCTGTCCAGTGTGTGAGAAGTGTCATTGTAGATTTGGCTGGGGCTATTATGAGTCCGTTCATGGTGAACCATTTGCGAAGTGAGTTGAGGTAAGGTTGGAGGATGTGTGCAGCTGTGTTTGCGATTTGGTGTGTACATATAAGTGTTATGTCGTCTATAGGAAGCAATATGTATTTGTGGTGTGTAGGTATGTTGTGAATGTATAGGTTAAAGAGTGTAGGGGACAAAACAGATCCTTGGGGGATGCTGTTTGTCAAGTTTCTGATGTTCAATGACTGACCGGCAAATATTACATATGCATATCTGCCTGCTAAATAATTTGCCAGCCAACTTTTTGTGTTATTGCACTTGTTTGCGCTGAATATTTTGTTTATGAGGCTGTGGCAGGGGATGGCATCAAAAGCTTTACTAATGTTTAGTGTGACTAGGAGTATTCTGTTTGGTGGTCTAGATGAATTGATGCCATCAAAAACTCTTTGTGTAAGGTCTGTAAGAAGAGTGTTTGTGGAGTGTGGAGGCCTAAAACCATGTTGTGATGGGGCTAGGGGGATGTAAGGCTAACTAACTGTAATAACAGTCGTTCAGTGACTTTGGAGGGGGAGCAGAGGACTGTGATGGGGCGATGTGAGGAAGGTAACATTGGGTCTTTGTTGGGTTTGGGAATGGTGATGTTAGTACCAAGCTTCCAGATGTTGGGTATTATGCTGTGTGAGTAGCTGTAGTTTGATATGTTGGTTAATGCTCGAATGCCTTGTGGTCCTAGGTGTTTAAGGTGTATGTTGCTTATGTTGTCTGGGCCATAGGCAGATGCATGCTTAAGGTTGCTCACGATGTGCTTCACCTGGCTTTAAGTGAATGGTGCGAAGTCTGGGTCTGTGGGGAACTGTCTCTTGCATCGGATGACATGTTGGTTTAGGTGGCTGACATGTGAAAAGTGACTGATGAGAGTGTTAGCTTGTTGTTTGTTTGAGGGTATGGTGTCTGTTGTTGTGATGGCAACGTGTGATTGTGTGGTGTTTCTGTTAGAGTGTGATGCTGTCTAGTGTTTTGTAGAGTTTGCTGGCGTTTGTTTTGTGATCAAGTGTTAGGAGATAATTATTCCAATTTAGTGTTTGCTGCTCTGATATTTTATTGTTTATATGTGTGTTGAGTTCTTGTATTTGTTATACAGTGTCTTGTGTATGGGGTGTTGGGGAGTGTTGTAGTGTGTCGCGTTGACTGATGAGGCCTTGAATTTCTAGTATGAAGTTAGGCTTGTGTCTCTTCTGTGGCCTCAGGGATGTGTCTTTTGTCTGCGTTATGAATAATTGTATTGAAAGTGTGCACAGCAGTGTTGATGTTTGTGAACTGAGTAATCTGTTTAATGTTTCAAAGTGTTGTTCTACGTCAGTTGTGAAGGTCTCCCAGCTGGCTCTCTTATAATTAGTGTATGTATGTCTGTGGCCAACTGGGTTGATTCTGGTTTTGGTAGTGATGACGACTGGGAGGTGGTCAGAGCTAAGGTTTTGACTGCTCTCCAAGATGTTGTAGGGGCGAGGTTTGGGGAGCAGAAGGTGATGTCTGGGGATGATGGGAGGAAGAGGGCTTGGTGTGGGATATGGGTATGTTGATGGAGACTGCTGAGAATGAAAAGATTATCTGTTTGGGATTGCAGTACCAGCCCTCTGTCTGTGTCAGGCTTGTTGACATGCCAGGCCGATGCTTTGGCACTGAAATCATCACCCAGGACGATGTTGAGTATGTTAGTGATGTGTGGTGTATTTGATGAAAGTAATTGGGTGGTACCGTGGGGGATGATTGGGGGGAATGTATGAATTGGCGACTTATGTGTGATTTGCTGCCGGTGCATATTTTAATTGACTGTATTTCTGTTGTGGTGTCATGTGCAGGGAGAAGTGATTTTGTGAGTGCACCAGTATTTGAAAAGTTGACAGATTGGTGTACCAGGGTGATGAGTCCATCGCCACCGCCGTTGGCCCAGTCTTGTCTGATGGTGGTGAAATTATGAAATTAGGTGTTATTTATGTTCTGCATGGTTTTGTTTCTTGTAAGATGGCAATGTGTATGTTTTTTTTGTTTGATGAATTGTGAGAGTTCTTTTTTCTTGGTGTTTATGCCATCTATGTTTATTTGAAGAATGTTAATGTTGTGTGTACGATGTGTGTTGGGTGCTGCAGCACAGGGGGGAGGTAGGGTGTGGGAGGAGGAGAAGTGGTAGAAGACTGCGATTAACATAAGGGTTGGGGTGGATTAGATTTGGATGGAATGGGAGGGGTTGGGGATTGGATGGTGTGGTAACGATTGATGGGTTAGGCTGAGGAGGTGTGAAGGAAGTAGGAGAGTGGCTGGTGGTGGGGTTTGAAGGTGAAGGGAAGGAGCATAAGGAGCAGGTCCAGGTGTTTGTGTATTGTTCTTTGGATGCAAGTGTTGTGCAGGTGAAATGGGTCCACTTCTTGCAAGAACTGCACTGAACTGAACTCGTTGTCTGTCCACTCAAAGTGATGGGTTTTGAGCATGTTGGACATAAGTATTTCTTGATGGGTGTGGACTGGTCTCAATGTCACTGGCTAGAAGAAGTCTTTGAGAAATGACTGCCAGGAGAGTCATTTCTCAGTGTAGAAAAAACAGTGTTGTTGTGTGTGTTGTGTTGAGAGATGTGGTACTTGCCCAGGCAACCAAAGTTGCTCCCAGGTTCTCGGGACCCGTGATGGGCAGGGGGGTCTGCGGTGGTTTGGCCCCCATGCTGTCCTCCTCCTCCACCTCTTCAACAGCCTCTTGGGGGTGGACCCACGAAAAGATGCCACCGCTCCAGGTCCTGGTTAACTGCACAGGTTTGATCCCCAAGAGGTGAGTGGAGGTTTTCAATCTGGTAACAAGATCAAGAGAAGTTGGCTGGCCATCTACCCTTTTATGTACTGGACTATACCTGAGGCACCATAGGATTGGCTTATTACCATTCTTAGAAGATGCAGCTCATGTGGAGGTGAGTGATATGTAGGAGGACTGCTGGGCCTTGGAAGCAGGCTGCAAAGCCTATGCCGTGTCGGACACATTAAAAGAAAGAAAGAAAAAAAAAAAAGTAACATCCTCATCATCGTCATCATCACCATTCATCCTCATCATCCTGGTCTTCTTTCCCACCTACAAATGGGGTGCAGCAGGGTTCAGAGAGCATTCTGCCACACAACAAAACATCTAAGTTCCATGGAAACTGAGCACTTTGAACTCCTGTACCAGAGTGCAAACCTTCAACCCAGGGACAATCTTTATCTATCTATCTACTGCCAGACATCTTAATCCTGTAAGTGGTGGCCACAAACAAATCGCCTCAATGTCGCCCTGTCCCCCGCTATTTCACTGTCCTGCTCCCAGCTCACACCCCCTTCTCTCTCGTATACCTCTCCATTCCATCCCTCCATCTCATCCTTGGCCTCCCCCTGCCTCTCCCCCTTTCCACCTCACTCACATACACTCTCCTTGTCAGTCTCTCACTCTCCATCCTCACCACATGGACAAACCACCTCCATGTGTTTCTCCTTACGTTTCCTATCACATCCACATCCACACCACAAATGCTCCTTCGCTTCCTCATTTGTCAGTCTCTCTCTCCATGTGACTCCAAAGGATCCTCTTAAATAACTCATTTCCACTGCTCTCAATCTTGACTTGTGTCCCTCCAACAACGGCCAAGCTTCACTTCCATACATTAGAGTTGGTATCACAATACTGTCATTCTGCAACTTTATCACCTCCATGCTCGCTTCCCTGTTTCTCATCACTGCATTCAAGGAATCAGCAACCTTTCTTCCTTGTTGCACCCTTTCAAGCACTTCACCCTCTAAACTTCCATCCTTACTCATCATACTACCCAAGTACCTAAAAGCACACACATTTTCCATTTCCTCCTCATCCAACCTCTCTGTACATTCACTGACTTCATTTCTCTCGAAGACCATCACTTTACTCTTCCCTACATTCACCTTTATATTCCATTTCTTAAGTAGGATTGGATGAAGGATGGATGGATGCACACTCTCCCAAACTCACCCACCAAGCCTTGCAAATCCCCTTCATCTTCACTTAACAACACAGTATCATCTGCAAACAACAGTACAGGGAGTTTCCAAACATTACCCTCTCTCATTAGGGCTGCTCCAACGTCCATTGCGCTAACTTGTATCTCTTTTATAACCCCATCCATATACAGACTAAACAACCATGGAGACATAACACATCCCTGTTTCAATCCAACCTTCTAACAGAAAAATTCATTCAGTTCACTATCCACATGCACTGCAGCCTTAGCACCCTCATACATACTCTTCATGACATTCAGCAACTTTCAATTTACTCCACATATTCTTAATACTTTCAACAATCCTTGTCTATCCACTCTGTCATATGCTTTCTCCAAATCCATGAAGGCCACATACAACTTCTTTCCCTTCTCTAGAAACTCTTCCACAAGATCTAAGAATATCTGATCTAAACAACTTCCTGCCTTCCTAAAACCTCCCTGTTCTTCTCCAACTAATTCTTCTGTTACTTCCCAAATTCTATCAATGAGTATCCTACTACATACTTTTCCTAGTACAAAAAGAATACAAATGCCCCTATGATTGTCACACACTTCTTTTTCCCCTTTTCCTTCATACAGGGGAATAATTATACTCGACGTCCAATCCTCGGGTACTCTACCTTCCTCCCAGGCCAATCTCCACATCTTCCACATCCATTTAACTACAGTACCCTTGCATCCACTACGGTATTTTTGTCAGACAGTACTACCGTATTGGACTAATTCCGTACTGGACAAACAACAGATCTTGTAGGAAAAATGAATAATGTCAGACAAGCCTTGAAGAAGTCCCCCCAAAATTCAACTTAACTAACATTTTGACACAACTAAGATTTTACCAACCTTTAAGGTGAGTGGTGATGGGCTTGGGGGGGAAGGGACAGGGGTTTCAGAGGCTGTAGGAAGTCCTACTGACCCTCTGGAGGGTGGCCCTCAGGATCCTGAGGAGGCCTCTCTGCCTGAACCTCCCTCATAGTCACACACTGACACATCATCGTCTTCATCATCAGGGGGAAGTGCAATACTGCAATTTGACTGGCACACGTCACGAGTCACGAGGAAGACGTACTGGACTGGCACGCAGTACTAGGGAAACGTTCCTCAATGTTGGCCATCTTCCTGCGCATGCGCGGGTAGTAGTACTGAAGGCAGCACATCGGTACTAGAGAAGAACTCCGCGGACTTGGCCCACTTTGCATGGCCAATCCGTACTAGCCCAGCAAATCCGTACTACAGTAATAAATTATTTAATTTTTTTGCCAACCGTACTGGATGAGAATAGTACTGGACAAACGCGTACTGGACGCGAGGGTACTGTACTCTCTCTCCCCCATGCTTCAGCATTTCACCACACACTCCATCAATTCCTGGGGCTTTCCCCACTTTGGCTTTCTTCAATGCTTCCACAACTTCCATCCTACTGATTTCTTCCCCTCTTCTCACATCCCTCCTTCTCTCAGCCATTCCCCAGCCACTTATACTCGTATTACTTTCATTCTCTATGTTCAACAATTCCTTAAAGTGTTCTCTCCATCTGCTCACTTTTTCTCCCTTCTCCATGAGTAATATACCACTCTTATCTTTCACTCCCCGACTAACTTCTTTGATGCCCTGTCTAACTCTCTTTACCACTTTCCAGAACATTTTTTTACATTCCCTCCACTTTACACTCAAATTCCTTCCAAATTTCTCATCCACTCTCTTCTTACTCTCTCTTACTAATCTTTTCACCTCTCTCTTTGTTTCTATGTATAATTCTCTCTTCCGTCTCTCAACTTCTTCCACACCTGTTTCTCATCCACTCATTATATGCTTTCTTCTTCTATGCCACAGCCTGTTACCTCTTCATTCCACCATGCTGTTCCTAGCATCCCCTTTTGTCTTCTCTTCACCCCACACCCCACCTCACATGCTGCACAGATTCCTTCTGTGAATATAAAGCACATACCTTCTACATCCCCCACCTGCTCCAATCCATATTTACCCAATCACTCCTCCACTTCTCTCTTATGTTCTGCCTTTTTTCCATCCTCCTGTAACATTTCCACCCTCCTTGTATGACCAACTATCTCGTGTCCTTCCCTTCTATTCCTCCATTTCATTTGGACCTTGATTCTCACCACCACTCAGAAAGTCCACTCCCCAACCTCTATATGCTCTTGCATCCATTACACACCATCTCATCCTTTCATCCACACACACATAATTAATCAATGCCTTCCATTTATTCAGTTCACCACCCACGCTTCTCATCACTCGCCACGTATACCTGTGGATCATCTTTATATATTCTTGCCATTTCCAAAATATTTATTCTTCTTAAGCAATATTTTCACACTGGAGGCTGCCTCATGAGGACATTTCTACTAGTTTATGATGGAAAATATGTGGCATAATCATTATAATAGCCGTGTTGCTCTCTCTCTCTCTCTCTCTCTCTCACCTTGCCCTGCTTGAGTCCAACATCTACAGCCTTAGCAGTGGTGTCCTTTGAGGTCTGAGGTGTGGCAATAATCTCCAGGAGCTGCATCTTGTCCACGGGGGAGAAATAGTGCATCCCAATTACCTGTTGTGGTAAAGAAAATGACAATAATAATAACATGCCGGCCAAAGTACCACTGATGCCATATTCATTGTTCGACAGCTTCAGGAAAAATACACAGGAAAGAAAAGGGATCTCATTTCATTTCATTTATAAAGATTCCAACATGCTGGAACGCATCAGCCTTGATCACCTAATGGTGGCTCTCCATGTTGCTTATCTCTGGCAGCCTCCCTATTCAGTCCCTTATCCCTGAGGTCACACACCATGACCTTGTCCCAGGTCTGTTTCGGTCTGCCTATCACAACCCTACTAGCCCTATCATTCACACTTCTCACTTTCTGCATCCAATTGTCATTCCCCATCCTCTCCACAAGCCCAAACCATCTCAGTCTGCCTTTCATCACAACACCAATGCACTACAGTCTCATCCTTCCTCTTAACTCTTCCATCGTAAACCCAGCCCAACCCCAGGCCACGCATTCAAGGACGCACTGCACATCCACCTAATCACTGTCATTTCTGTACATTTGAGCCTGTGAATATTCACTTCCTTTACTGCCCAGGTCTCACTACCATACAGCAATACAATCCTATCACATGCTGCATACAAAAATCCCTTAGCACAGAGGGAGAGCCCTCTCAATGTCAGGAGTGACAACAGTTCCCTGAACTCCTTCCAACCACTCCTCACTCTAGCCACAGAGCTAGCTCCAGTTCTACCTCCAGCACATAACATGTCTCCGAAGTAAAAAAAACTTTTTCCACACACTTGAAAGACTCACCAGCAAGATCAATCCTTTCACACCCAACAATCTCCACATGCTCTCACCGACACAACACACACAAAATCAGCACTATCTCACAGTCTACCTCTAGTACCACTACATCTCCTATGCACCCACTTATCACAAACACTGCACGAGATGAAATTACTTCCCATGCCTTTGTGATAAACCGCAGATGGCGACACTTCTTCTTCTCTGACAGTACTGCCACCAACCTGATACCATCACCTTTGTTTTATCTGCACTTACTCTCACGCCCTTGTGTCCCATACTATCTCTCCACTTTCTAAATCTTTCCTATGCCTCCCTTTCATGCTCTGCAATCAACACCAAATCATCAGAATACAACATCTCCCACAAGGGCCCATCTCTGAAGTCATGTGAGAGGGTTTCCAGCACCATGATAAACAATAAGGCACTCAAGACTGACTCCTGATGCATACCAACATTCATGGACAACTCATCACTCAAATTTCCATTCACTCACCTGGGTTCAAGCACCCAAATACATAGCCATAACCACTATATATAACCAGCCACTCCTCAATCCCAAGCTTTCTCATTGCCCACTGTACCACCACCTCCCTAAGGACTATTTCAAAAGCCTTCTCCAAATCAACATTATTACTATTAACATTTGTTTCATTTATAAAGACTCCACCATGCTTGCAGGCATCAGCCTTTGTCACCTAACAATGGCTCTCCATGCTGCTCAATCTCTGGCAGCGTCCCTATGCAGTCCCTTATCCCTGAGGTGAAACACTATGACCATGTCAAAGGTCCTTCTTTTTCTGCCTTGCGCAACCCTGCCCTCGACGTTCACATCTCTCACCTTCCGCACCCAACTGTCATCTTTAATCCTCTCAACATGCTGCTGCTTCCACCTAATGGAGAGCGGCCCAAATCTTGGAGTAATACCCCAGGAGGCTGCCTTATCACTGGGTGTACAATGGCGGGGCAGCTACAGTCCTATGGCACGCTTGGAGGATGTCCCTGTTGATGCCCTGGCAAGGTGCCCCGAGGCCACTGCCACAGACACTGGTCATGGCTGGTGGGCTTTGGGTCCCTGATCCTCTGCCTGGACTTGGAACTGTTCAGGCAAGCAGGGCCTGTGGTCCGTCTCCTCCTCTATTTACCCACCGACATGACATGTGCACATTATCAAAGACTTTGAAATTCTATGCTCCACTTGACTGGCAATGAACTATATATACCAGATTCACAGGGTAAATGATGCTCATGCAAAATCTGAGGTGAAACTGCAGTATTCCCATAACCGCTAAATTAAAAATGGACTGCAACTGCTGTCATATGCATCTCCATACATAATTCATCCATCCATTTCTGTTCATCAGTTCTGTTTCCTTAACTTCCACTTCTGCCTTATCTCATTCAATCACCATATGCAGTCATCATCCTGGCCTTCCACACACCTTGCCATCCTAAATTCACTCAAATACATCCCATCCACCAACCTATTTATATCTAATCTCCATATGACCACTCCATTTAAGCACAATCTGGTACCCACTGAATCACCTAGACATGAGAGGCACCCAGTTTCTTGCTGCAGCCTCCACAAACCCACAACATCCACTACAGTACATGGCAGCACATCCACCCACACCAAGGAATATCAAAACAACACCCAACACACGATACCATACACAAATACTGTCATCTCTCCCCCATCGCCCACTCAGACCAGCTTCCAGAAGCATATCCACACTCAGATCACTCGCCGCTCCATTCAGTCACTTAAAGACAACACACAGCTGCTTGCACAGCCTCCTGACATCCACCCTTCTGAATCCTATCTTACTCATGAGGACAGGGTCCACTTGGCCAGGCTGAGATGTGGGCACCATCCAGCCCTCTTAAGCTACCAAAAGAGGCTGGATGACTCCGTCGCTGATGCCTGTCCAAGATGCAACACAGCACCCCATGCTATTAAGCACATTATGGAAGACTGCATTGCACACAATCACCTACGCCAACAACACAATATACACTCTTTGAGAGCTCTGTGGGAAAACCCGGTCTTGGCCATGGCCTTCATAAGGGACTCGGGGCTGTTCGGCCAGACTGCCTAGGGAACAACTACTACTACTACCCACTGAATCAAGACAACTTACTCAACATCTTTCATGAACTTCAACCTATCCAATCCTTCTTATGCATCCCAAACACATTCTTCAACCTCATCAATCTGGCAATGTACTTTTATTTTATTCTATTTTATCCTTGCTACATAATTATGATTTGCTTCTTACTAAGTAGGGCTCTTGCTAACTGCCGATGGTTGCGAGCCATTTGGCTCCTAAGGTTTCAGGTTTAAAAGCGAAATAATTTTTAGTAGCCAAACTGACTCCGAGGCGAAATATTTTACGAGCAATAAATATTTTTCTACACACTGTGATGATTAGAATCATATAATGACATTTTAAATATTCACAATGGCAACAAGGAAAGACTTAATAATTGATCACAACGTGCTTTTTTTGTTCATTCAAGTGAGAGTTACTTATTTTGTAGCTTACTGGGTTTAGAAGAGGATGTATTTTCTCCTCGCCTAAAGGCGACTTAAATGTAAAATCTGTTCGCCGAAGGGAGAAAATACTGGCATTTGCAAGCTGTGGCTCGCCAGACAAGAGCCCTGCTAAGGAAAGTTTTTTGTGGTTCAGCATGTCCCTAGTTAACTTCTTCGCCATAGCAACTAAATTTACTTGCTGAATATAATCATCTGGTGATAGTTTGAATTAAAAAATAAATAAATAAAAAATGATAATAATAACAATAACAATAATAATAATGATAATAATAATGGGCCCTCTGAGGCTCTCCAAAACGTTTGCCATAATTAAGTGATTTAGATAGGGGTATCTGGGGGACACTTAACCTTGCCAGAAACCCCAGTTATATAGTTCCCACCCAGCTGAATCATCTTACCCTATATTCAAAGAATAGTTCCTATGTTAACACTTAGTATAATCACATTTATTGTTATTATCAAAGAGCCTTCTTTCCTCTGTTTTTTAATATTGGCCTTGTAACAAAAGGCAATCACTGGTGCCTGACTTGATCAAGATCAGTACAGGAAAAATACAGGCCAAGCAGACTTGATGCATCTGTACAATACACATCCATCACAATCTCTGTCTTCTTCATTTTTATTGTATGTATATAAAAAATAATCCATTTTGCTTTAAATCATGATTTTTTCACTCTGATTTAAATCATAACAACCCTGCTGCACCAAGGTGCTTAAGCTCTCACACCAATTTAAGTCTCTCAATTTACGAGCACCTACATAACCTTCTCTTCAACAATGATCACCACTCTATCTATATATCTGCAGCCACACACCTTAAGCCTGTACAGGGTGGCCACAAACAAATTGCCTCTCTGTTGCCTGTCCCCTGCCATTTTGCTACCCTACCCCCCAAACTTACACCCCCTTCTCTCATAAACCTCTCAACTCCATCCCTCCATCTCATTCTCAGTCTCCCCCTCAGTCTCCCCCCCCTCCACCTCACACATACTCTCCTAGTTAGCCTCTCGCTCTCTATTCTCTCCACACTGCTGTGCTCCTGCTCGCATTTATTTTCAAACCATGCTACTCAAAGACATCCACAAAACTCTGAACCAGATTGAAATGGTCCTGTTCACTAAACATATCAGCACAGTCTACATATACTGTATATCATACATTCTACATTGTGCACCAAACTCATTAACCTGACCTTTTTCCCCACCTAATGATCAGGAGAGGTGGGAGGTAAGATCCAAAAAATCAATCATTTCCTGTGGCACCCTCGGGGATGCATAGGGCCTCGATGAACTCACACCACCACATCCTATCTTGTGCTAACTCCTCAAGATCTCCCCAACACTCATCTCCAGCTTCCCGTCTCATTGTCCTCACCCACGTCTCTTTTGGCCTTCCTCTACCTCTCCTACCAAGTGCCACCCACCCTGGTGTACCTCATACTATTCCCTGTCTCCTATACACATGTCCTAGCCACTTTCATCATGAGAATCTAACATATTCATCGACCGGCTGCACTCCAGTTATTTCTCTAATTCTACTATTTGGTATCCTTTCCCACCACTTAACTCCTAATATTCTTTTAAGTGCTTTGTTTTCAAACACCAAGAATTTATTTTCCATAGTCACTGTGCTGTACCAAGACTCGTGTCCATAAATTAAGATACTCCTAACCATTACCTTATAAAGTTTGATTTTTGTATGCACAGAAAAATTGTTATTATTCCAAATATTTTTAAGCATTCCCATTGCCTGATTAGCCTTCTTTAACCTTTCCTCGAATTCAAAGTTCAAAGAACTATCCTTGGCTAAATAAGTACCTAAATATTTAAACCTATCAACTTGCTTTACAACCATACCTCCAATTACACATTCCTGCGCATTTTCCATATTCATATTGATTATTTCAGTTTTTCCACAATTAATAACCAAACCCACCTTGCGACCTTCACTCACCAAACAGTCCAACACTCTCTGCATCTCTTCTGGCCCATCACAAATCAAAACTCTATCATCTGCATAATCTAAATCCAAAAGTTTCCTGTTCTCTCCCTAAAGTATACCTGCATCGGTTTCTGTTCCAACACATTTCATAATGTAATCAATGACCAATATAAACAGTAAAGGTGATAGAACACCACCTTGAATTACTCCGGACTTGACTTCAAACGAATCACTCAGACAACCATCAACCATCACTTTACAAAATGTGTCCTCATGCATGTTCATAATGACCCTCACAAACTCCTCTGGTATTCCATAATGTCTCATGATCTTCCCCATAGTCTCTCTCGAAACACTATCAAAAGCCTTTTCAAAATCAACAAAACAAAGACTTAACGGTACTCTCATTTCATTAACTTGCTGCACCAAATGCCTAACTATAAAGATCTGATCATTGCAACCACGTCCCTTTCTAAAACCAGCCTGTTCATCCCTCAGAATACCCTCAACCACCGGCTCCAACCTATTTAACAACACTCTACTGAAAACTTTCAAAGTTATCGGTGACAAAGAGATTCCCCTCCAATTACCACATTCACTCAGGTCTCCCTTCTTCGGAACTTTAACAATTACACCGTTCTTCCAAACTGATGGTAGTAACCCCGTAACCCATATCTTATTGAATGGCTTGGTCAAGATCATTATTAATCTATCCCCCTCCACTTTAAACATTTCCGGAAATAAACCATCCTCCCCTGGTGCCTTATTATTCTTTAACTGTTTTACTGCTTTCTCCACTTCTGCAAGCCTCAACTCTCCTGTTTCTAAATTTAAATCTTCCTGAGCAGACGGTATATCCAGAAAATAATGGAAAAAAAATTATAGAAGAACTATAAACATTATTTCTAGTGGAAAGGCCTAGGCACTCATCTGCACATTATTCACATCCCTGAAATCCTGGCTCTCCCTCACAGACCTAACCACTCACTGCAGATATATTTTGAGGGAATATTTTTCTTTAAAGATGCATTTCACACTGGAAGTATTTTTTCTCTACAGATGCACTGCATATTACCTGCCCAACAGTAAATCTATGAACTATAAAGTTAAATAAAAAATGAACCAAACTCTTTTGTCAGGTGTTTCTCTGAACAATATTCATCCAATCAAATCATTCTCTATTTCAGTTCCCTAGCCACATCAACTTCCATAACAACTAGCGAATACTGTCCTATGCATGTGACAAACCTTGTCGGGTCGAGTGCTGGCCTTGGCAATGTCAGCGATGGGCAGTGCTGATGTATTTGTTGCAAATACACAGTGTTCTGGCAGCAGTGGCTCCACTTCCTTGATGACCCGGTGTTTGAGGCCCAGGTCCTCAAACACAGCCTCAATAACAACATCAACATTCTTGAAGTCCTTGTATGACACTGTTGGCTCCAGGTTGGACATGTACTGGTCTGCCACAAACTTGCTGAATTTCTTGCGCTTGACAGCTTTGTCCAGTCCAGTCTGCACCTGGTTGATGCCCCGAGCCAGTCCAGCCTGACTCACGTCCTTGATGATGGTGCGATAACCCTTGTCAATGGACACCTGGGCAATGCCAGCACCCATCAGGCCAGCACCCAGGATGGCCAGGGTCTTGGGTGGGTCTGCTGGCTTGCTGAATCGGTTCTTCTTACATTCAGTCTGGCCGTGAAACAGTCCAATTAGGCCTTTGGATTCAGGAGTCATGGCCAACTCTCCAAACAACTTGCGCTCTGTGGCCTCCCCCTCAACTTTACCTTTGTCCAAGCCGGTGCGGATGGCTTCAAGAATCTTGAGTGGTGCAGGGTAGAGGCCATTGGTCTGCTTCATGACTGTGGCACGTGCCTTCTTGAACACCTGGTCTTTAACAAAGTTATATTGCAGGGCCGTGGCCAAAGCCTTCTCCATCAGGTTCTTGGGGCCACGCTTGGGCCGCAGGTCTCCACTGGCCAAGTCCTTGGCTGTCTTGATGGCCACCTGCTCCAGGTACTCCAGTGTGGATTCATCTGGGGCGGTGACCCCCGGTCCAAGGGGATTGACAATGTGATCCACCAGGCCCATCTTCTTAGCCTTGTCAGCCTTGACAGTCTTACCAGTGAGTGTCATGTCCAGTGCATTGGGTACCCCAACCAGTTTGTGGAGGCGCTGAGTGCCGCTCCCACCCGGCAGCAGCCCCAGCAACACTTCTGGCAACCCCAGGCCGGCTTTGTCCTTCACTGCCAGCCGGTAATGGCAAGCCATGGCCACCTCCAGCCCACCACCCAAGCATGACCCCATGATGGCTGCCACAACTGGCTTCTTGCTCTTCTCAACGCAGTTCAGGATCTCTTGACAGGCACGAGACAACTCCTCCACCTCGGCTGCCGTCTTGCAACTCTCAATCATGCTGATATCTGCACCTGGTAATACATCATCATCATGAGTTTTTCTAACCTCAGGATGGGGTGAGTTAAGGTCCAAGGAATGAGAAAGCACAAAAGGGGGACAACAGTCAACAACATCCCGGTGAAACAGGCATGACACTCACGCACCATTCAGCTATACAGAATCCTGGCTCAATTTTACTTGCTTAACCTGAGAAAAAAAAAAAAAAGGGGGTGTGTGAGGAAGAGAGGAATGGAAGTCGGTGAGGCTAGGGAACTGACGAGATAAAGCTGACTGGATGAAAATTATGAGAGGTGCATGATCAGGGATTTGGCACCCCTTTTAATGTGACAGCGTTCAGAGTGACTCTATCGGACATGTTTATGTGAAGCTACAGAATGTGGTGAAAGTTTCTAGTGTATCAAACAAAGCCAGGATTCCGGGGGCTTGAATGATGAGTGAATGGCTGCATGGCCCATTGGATCAAGCAAACTTAGGCTGTCTGGACACTGTTACTCCTCACCCTGCCCTAGGGTGGGAAAGGAGGTCCAGATGATGATGATGATGATGACGATAAATGGTAGCTGCAATGGGAAGGCAGGCCCATTCTAAGCAGCTGCTATCTCAAGGTATCAATTTCAATTTAACAGTAAATCAAGGACAGCATAAAGGAAGGACATCCACCCGCTCACCATGCCTTCTGAAACTGGCAGTCAAATCAAAACACACACACACACACACACACACACACACACACACACACAGACTGTAATAACACAGGTCATAAGGAAATACATACAGCTGTGCTAGAACTGAAAGAATAAAATAGAGTAATGACATCAGACTTATGTTATGACTGCTTTAGACCTTTACACTGTTGAACAAATATAAATACTGAGCAATTAACCCTGCCAGACATGGGCCTGTGTTTCCAGTGTAATAAGTATGGTATGGATAAATATTCCATGACAAAATGTATGACTCAATGCCAGTACCTACAGTGAAAATTTAATATTCTGAATATATTTAGTTGGCAGAGTGCTTTTACTAGATTCAAAGTTCTTCATCAACATCATCATCATCATCATCATCAGCCATTGTATGTCCACTGCTGAACAAAAGCCTTCCCCAACCTTTTCCACAAATTCCTTAACTGAGCCAAGCTCTGCCACATTTTGTCTGCAAACTTCTCCATCTCATCTCTCCACCTCCTGTCTGGCCTTTTTCTGCTATGCTTACAGTCTCTTGGACTCCAGTCAGTCAGCCTCTTGCTCAAGCAGATTTACCTTATTCTTGCTATGTGACCTGCCCACCTCTATTTCTTTTCTTTTATAACTTCTGTTACATCTTTGAATTTAGTCTGCTCTCTCACCCAAGTTGATCTTTTCCTATCTCTTAAAGATATTCCCAACACTGACCTTTCCATTGCTCTCTGAGAATGGATTAGTTGATTTTCCTTTGATTTTGTCAGTTTCCATGTCTCACAACTGTACGTCATAGCTTGGATTATGCATTCGTTAAACTGTATACAGGAAGTCCCCGATAAACGAAACCCCAACATACGAAAATTCAAAGGTATGAAAGTGAAAAATTTAGGAAAAATTCCCCTATACGAAAGGCATATGCTTCGATGGTATAAAAACACTGGACATCGGATGAGTGGAGAAAAGTCATGTTTTCCGATGAAAGCACATTTCAAGCGTTCCAGGTGTGTTCTGCCAAGGTTCGTCACCATGCCTCCCATAGTCGATATGACCCTGCTTACACGGTGCTGACTGTTAAGCACCCACAATCAGTAATGGTATGGGGGTGTTTCTCAAGTGAAATGGGAAGGGGAGGCCTCCACTTTCTTCCCAAGAACTTGATGATGAATGGTGGCTGGTACATTCAAGTTCTGAAAGATCATTTGTTAAACTTTTTCCTACTCATGGGTGAGACTTTTGCTCCATGTCGCAAGTCAAGAAAAGTGACAAAATGGCTTCAGGATAATTGGGTTGAGGTCCTCGACTGGCCTGGCACAGTCCGGATCTAAATCCAAAAGAAAACTGCTAGACAAAGATGAAGAAAATTATGGCAGAGAAAAAGACACCCAATCTGAAATATTTCAAGACTGAACTGACAAATGTTTGATGCAAAGAAATGTCCTTAGATTACTTTAGAGATCTAAGTGATTCCATGCCAAAATGCATCCAACTGGTCCTGAAAAACAAGGGAAACATGATTTCACATTAATTAATGGCATTTCATGAAAAAACAATGTGATATATTATGATTTCTGTGTTTTTTAATACCTTGTGGGGGAGGTCCTAAGTCAATTTGCGGCAGCTGTAGTGCCAACTTTAACATAAGGATGTGAGACTATAGTGTGGCATAAAAATGAAAAGTCAAGAGTATGAGTAGTGGAGATGGGACTGCTGAGGAATGTATGCAGAGTACAGCAAGTGGACAGGATAATGAATAATGAGATACATGAGAGATGTGGAGTGAGGAAATCTGTGAACACCAGAATCGAAGAGAGTGTACTGAGATGGTCTGGTCTTGTGGAGAGAATGGATGACAATAGAGTGGTGAAAAAGGTATACCTGGGTGAATTTGAAGGAGGAAAGAGACAAGGTGGGCCAAGAAGGTGGAGGGATATGGTGGACGAGTGTGTGGGGAAGAGAGGTATGGAAGTTGGTAAGGCTAAGGGACGGACAATAGACCAAGCTGGATGGATGAATTTTATGCGGAGAAGCGCATAACCAGGGATTTGGCACCCCATTTTAACGTGACAGCGTTCAGATTGCCTTTATCACATAGAAACATGTGAAGCTACAGCACGTGGTGCAATTTTTTTGGCCTATCTGATGAGCCACAATTTCGAGAGCTTGAATGATGAGTGAATGGAAGCGTGCCCCACTGAACTGGGCAAACTTTAGCCATCTAGACATTGCTACTCCTCACCCTGCCCTAGGGTGGGAAAGGAAGTCCAGATAATAATGATGATGATGATGATGATGATATGTATCTCCCTGATACATGCCCTTCTCAATCTTAATTTTTTCTGAGTCTTTATGTAATTTAACTGTAGCAGTTCCCTCTTTATACATGTTTTCCAGCAGTTTTACAATGTTCTCATTTACTCCTTGTTCCCACAATGAATTTATAATTGCTACATACTCTACTGAATCAAAAGCCTTTTTGTAATCAATAAAACCTAGCCACAGTGGTTTATTATACTCTGTAGTTTTCTCAATTAGCTGATTCTTTGTAGGTAGATGCTCAGTTGTCGAATACCTGCTTTGGAATTCTGCCTGCTCACAAGGTTGGTTTTCTTCCAAATTTGTTGTTGTTTTGTTTGTAAGGTCTATAGTGAAGAGTTTGTAAATCACTGGTAAGAAACTAATGGGTCAACAGTTACAAAGATCTTTTCGGTTGCCTTATTTGTAAAGCAAAACAACTATTGCATTTACACCATGTTTTGGGAATTTCTTCTTCTTTACACAATGAATAAATTAATGGGCGAGCCTGTTATGTACTTTTACTCCTGCATTCGACAGTAAATCTGCTACTATTTAATTTTCTCCTGGGGCCTTCCCTCTTTTCATATTTTTAAGAGAGGATGGGGGATGATAATTGGGTGAGGAAGGTGAGAAGTGTTAATATTGGGGGTGGGGTTATGAGGGGTAGACTGAGAAAGACATGGGACGAGGTCATTAAGTGTGACCTTAGGGTTAAGGGACTGAACAGGGAGGCTGCAATGGATCGTGCAGCGTGGAGAGCCGCCATTAGGTGACCAAGGCCGACACATGCAAGCATGTTGGAGCCTTTAAAAACAAAACGAAACAAAAACAAAACTAAATGTTTACTTTGTCTGGTGTTACTACGGGTATTTCACTTCTGTCAACTGAAAAGTTAGCTATGGGTTCTATTGTCTTTGTTCTACTGTTTTTCTTTGTAAAATTCATAAACCCTCTTCACCATGCTATCTCTGCTATTAATGACCACCATTTTTGTTTTTCAGCAATGTACTTTGCTGCTTTCTTAGGGACATTTTACGTCACATCTGTTTCAGATTTTTCCCTGCTCTGATGGTTTCTTTGATCTGATCCATGTTTCCCTTCCTTTTTTCTTCTCTCTGTCCCCTGTTGATATGCTTACTTAATTCTGCTCATCTACTTCATCATTGTTTTTATTTTCATCTCAAGGGCCTTTTTGGGATACTTGGAGGCTCAAGATATCTCAAAATTAAAAAAATGAAAGGCTTTAAGTACAGAGAGTATCAAACTTACTGTAATTGGGAATTACAGTTCTATAGGCTACATGCACAGAGTCAAAATATCTGAATGGGTTAGGAAGGAGGCTGGTGTTCCTGTCATTAGAGACAATTAAAGGTCTTAAGAATAAGGGATACTCCCAGCTGCCATACACAGTCAAGACGGTATTAAACAGGGTCACTCACATGCCTCAACTCCCTCCCTAATTCCCCAAAGGGAGATGGCAGACTGCAGGGAAAGGACAGCTATAACCTGCAGTTCACCAAGCTCATATTCCTATAAGCCTGGGGTCACAAGTACTATTACATACACATACCAAAAAGTCAA
Source organism: Coenobita brevimanus (assembly GCF_032717465.1). NCBI lineage: Eukaryota > Metazoa > Arthropoda > Malacostraca > Decapoda > Coenobitidae > Coenobita > Coenobita brevimanus. The sequence continues at coordinate 40,905,565 of NC_137015.1, read as the reverse complement.
TCCATCTGCACAATCTGGAAGTACCCTTCTCCCTTCCTGCAGGCAGATGCTCTAATTTCAGAGGGAGTGGCCACAAACTGTATCTATGTCATTCTGTTCTCTGTCATTAACCTGTCCTTGCTCCAACTCACACCACCCTCATGCCACAGTAAACGACTCACCTGCAATAAAACATCCAGGCTTGCCTGAGATAAGTACACCAGCCTTGATCTCCGGATTGTCCTCCACTTGCTTGAGTACTGTTTCCACCTCTGCCATGACAGCCTGGTTCAGCACGTTGACCTTGCCAGGGGAGTTAAGTGTTATCACCCCCACACCATCCTTCACTGCCATATTAGTGTGAACACCCAGTGCCCTCGTTGTCGTCGACAAGAAATGCTGGCCTCCCATCGCTCCTGAGGGGTAAAATATAAGTATGGCTAGGTTACTATAAAACTGGTTAGGTAAAGTGGAGGGACTGTAAGAAAATGTTCTGGGGAAAGGTGAAAAGAGTAAGACAGGGTGGAAGTGAAGTTAGCAGGGGAGTGAAAGATAAAAATGGTAGATTACTAGTGGAGAAGGGAGAAAAAGTGAGCAGATGGAGAGAACACTTTAAGGAATTGTTGAACGTGGAGGATGGAAGTAATGCGAGTATAAGTGGCTGGGGAATGACTGGGAGAAGGAGGGAGGTGAGAAGACAGGAAGAAATCAGTAGGATACAAGTTGTGGAAGCAATGAAGAAAGTTAAATCAGGGAAAGCCCCAGGAATTGATGGAGTGTGTGGTGAAATGCTGAAGCATGGGGGAGAGATAGTAGTAGAATGGATGTGGAAGATGTGCAGATTGGCCTGGGAGGAAGGTAGAGTCCCGGAGGATTGGAAGTCAGGTATAATTATTCCCTTGTACAAAGGAAAAGGGGAAAAAGAAGTGTGTGGTAATCATAGGGGCATTTGTCTTCTTAGTACAATAGGAAAAGTGTATGGTAGGATACTTATTGACAGAGTTAGAGAAAGAACAGAGGAATTAGTTGGAGAAGAACAGGGAGGCTTTAGGAAGGGAAAAGGTTGTGTAGATCAGATATTCATTCTCAGATCTTTAGTGGAAAAGTTTCTAGAGAAGGGAAAGAAGTTGTATGCGGCTTTCATGGATTTGGAGAAAGCATATGACAGGGTGGATAGACTGGGATTGTGGAAAGTGTTAAGAATATGTGGAGTAGATGGGAAGTTGTTGAATGCTGTGAAGAGTATGTACGATGGTGCGAAGGCTGCAGTGCGTGTGGATGGTGAACTAAGTGAATTTTTCTCTTTGAAAGTTGGGTTGAAACAGGGATGTGTCATGTCTCCATGGTTGTTCAATCTGTACATGGATGGGGTAATAAAAGAGGTACAAGGTAGGGTAGTGGATGTTGGAGTGGCCCTGGTGAGAGAGGATAGTGTTTGGAAACTCCCTGTGCTGTTGTTTGCAGATGATACTGTGTTGTTGAGTGAAGACGAAGGGGAGCTGCAAGGCTTGGTGGATGAGTTTGGGAGAATGTGTAAGAAACGGAATCTAAAGGTGAATGTAGGGAAGAGTAAAGTGATGGTCTTTGAGAGAGGTGAAGTCAGTGAATGTACAGCGAGGTTGGATGGTGAGGAATTGGAAAATGTGAGTACGTTTAAGTACTTGGGTAGTGTGATGAGTAAGGATGGAGGTTTGGAGGGTGAAGTGCTTGAAAGGGTACAGCAGGGAAGAAAGGTTGCTGGTTCTTTGAAAGCAGTGAAAAGAAACAGGGAAGTGAGCATGGAAGTTACTACATGACAGCATTGTGATACCAACTCTAACGTACGGAAGTGAAGCTTGGACATTGTTGGAAGGACACAAGTCAAGAGTGAGAGCAGTGGAAATGAGTTATTTAAGAGGAGCCTGTGGAGTCACATGGAGAGACAGGCTGACGAATGAGGATATAAAGGAGCGTTGTGGTGTTGATGTGGATGTGATAGGAAGCGTTATGAGGAACATACTGAGGTGGTTTGGCCATGTGGAGAGGATGGAGGGTGAAAGACTGACGAAGAGAGTGTATGTGAGTGAGGTGGAGGGGGAAAGAGGGAGGGGGAGGCCGAGGATGAGATGGAGGGATGGGGTGGAGAGGTATATGAGAGAGGGGGGTGTGAGTTGGGAGCAGGGGAGTGAAATGGCGGGGAACAGGGCGACTTGGAGGCGATTTGTTTGTGGCCACCCCAAACGGGACCGAGGCATCTGGCAATAGATAGATAGAGATAGAATAGTTACATTAGCATAAAATTGATTAGGTTATGTCAGCATAATACTGGTTAGGTTTGGTTAGAAAAAATAAGCCTGGGATATCAAAACTTAGGTTAGGTCTGAATAAAGGGGCAATGATAAGGGCAGTTTTAAAAATGGCACTCTAATATGGTGTTAGTCTGTCTTCACACACCACAGGATGGCGCCTATTTGTAAACAAACACCACTTTTTAAAATGCTTTTCACCACTAAAATAAAAAATAAAAGCACTGAAACTTGAAAGTGCACTCAGAAATTACTAGACTCCCCTGAAGAGCTTAGGTATGGAAAAAAACAGAAGAGAATTTCAAAATAAGGTTGTCCTATGACTCTTTATGGACTACCAAAGTTTGTGTGGATTTCAAATCTTACTATGCTTTCAATTCTATACGCATTTTTCATAATTTCATAATGAATTCCCTACGTGTCAAAATGTAGGCTGAAGGAAGGGTTAGTGCCCTCCCTGTAAAACAACTATATCAAAAGACAAACAGCCAACCCACACACGACTGTGTCATCTGGCTATTGAGAGATACCGGTACTTAAATCGACATTTCAAAACTAAGAGATCCCTTGACTACATTTAAAAAACAGAGCTGGTTCAGATTTGCATTTTAGGTTTTAGGCCTATTCATTTTACTGTAAATATAAAAGGTACAAGTGGGGGCAGACACCATGAGCCACTTAGCCATAGTGCTCATTACTGTAACTCAGCTTTTCAGACTGTGATGGGTTTTAACCCAATGGGATATAGGGTCACTGCATCATGCAGGACTGCATAGTTACCTTCCCTACAGTAGGTGTTACACTAGGTATATACAGTACTTGTTTTACCTGTCTATCTCTAGCCAGGCACCTTAACTCCACACAGGGCGGCCAAAAACAAATTCTCTCCATGTTACCTTGACCCCTGCCATTTCATTGCCCTCCCCCCCAAACTTACACCCATTTTTTACCTACCAAACCATAAAGGGTGGATGGACACCAAAGTTGGGACACCAGCTGCTTGCACCTGAATTTGAACACTGGTATTTTGATAACTTTCCTTCAAGGTAAATGTTCAGTCAACAGGAAATTTGAAAAGCAGACATCACAGCTATTAATACAAGTAAAAAGGTTTTAACTGAGGTATAACACTGACCATCATTACAGGTCAGCCTAAAGGCAAAATGTTTTTTTTTTTTTTTTTTTACTTTCACTCAGGCACTTATTTTTTCATTTTTTTCTGATGAGTCCATGTGTTTTTAATGTTTCTGGTGCTTGTTTCTGTCAGAAATACCCTATTCCGCCATTCTCACCCCCTTCCCCCACCGTTACCACAGCAAAAAAAAGTTATTTCCAACAAAAACTGAGCATCACAAACCAATCAAAGCACATGAAAAGCAGTCAGAAAAAACAGGGCACCTTACTGGGAGAGGCAATGCTTCCCACACCCTATCCCCATGATATTAACTGGGAAAGGCAATGCTTCCCACACCCTATCCCCATGATATTAACTGGGAGAGGTAATGGTTCCCACACCCCATCCCCATGATATTAACTGGGAGAGGCAATGCTTCCCACACCCCATCCCCATGATATTAACTGGGAGAGGCAATGCTACCTGCATCCCATCCCCATGTTATTAACTGGGAGAGGCAATACTTCCCACACCCCATCCCCATGTTATTAATACATTACCCGCGTTTGCGCAATATGAGTTCTTTCCCAGGCCGCGTTTCACTTCAGAACACTCTCCCACTAGTCTGCATCGAGCTATCACAGCGAGAGGATTTATGATGCTTTACTGAGTACCAGTGAGGTATATGCCTTCATAAAAGTAGTGCATCTCTGGTGGCACAACACGTGGTATCCTGATATTTTCTTCCTGCATCGCGTGATGCACCACTGGTGGATCACTGAGGTAGTGTACTATTTTGACCCAGGTAGCGCAGTCTCCACTCACCATTACCTGGTGCTTCTGTTCTCTCTGGTTTGTTACCATCCCATTCTCTGTCATGACATTCCAGGTGGCACCTGGCTATTTAGGTAGTTGAAGGAAATCCAAGCAAAAGGTCCAACACTACCTTTTTTTATTATTATCTTCTTTCGTCTTCCCTTTTCCTCCTTCTAATCTCTTCACCGGCCTTCTAAAGGTTTTCTGCATCGATGAAGGCATTGTTTTTTACAACCAAGCATCGTGACAGCTGCGTATGTTGAATGCCGTAATAGTAATTGGCAATATCCAGCTATGGATAATTATAAGTACCATAATTAATTATTGATTATAATTAATCAGAACAGCCATGCCACGTTGAGTACACCGCTTCCCGTCCGATCAGCGAAGTTAAGCAACGTTGGGTCTGGTTAGTACTTGGATGGGTGACCGCCTGGGAACACCAGATGCTGTTGGCATGCCTACGTGTCAAGTGGGGTTGGTGGTGGATTAGTGCCCCTCCCTGTAAAACAATTAACTCTAAGCCCTTGACCACCCCATTTGGGATACATGGCGTCTGGCAATGGATGGACGGATGGAATTATAAAAAATTTCTAATAACCATAAACATCCAGCACTTATCTTTCTTTTTTTTTGTCTGTTTCCTAACAAAGTAAATGCAGAACCGTTCAAAACAAGAGTGATTACTCCATTTTCTCTTCCAGTAAAAAATCACAAATATTTATCATTAGTGTATGTAGTTTTTTTTTTTTTTTTCCCCAAGAAAAGTGTATTTGCATCTCATGGCCCTAGTTTTGCAACATGGGGTTGTTTTTTCAATGTTTTTGTGCAATTAATAGTATTGTTTGACATTTAAATGAAATGTAATAGTCACTACTGGAAGTCTGATAAATGTTCTCTAAAAAAAAATAGGCATTTCTCTAATCTTATATCATTACCCTATTCAATATGTTTTCTACTGTAGAAAAAGCAACAAAAAATCTGCCCAGTCAATATTCGTGAAGATGAAATAGGTGAAAAAGTGAAAACAAATTATTACTCATAATTGTACCTTCAGTGTACCAACGTGCTAGGTAAGAAGACATCAAATGGTACAGAAGTGGCTCAACACGCATGTAACGTGTTAACTGGGAGAGACAATGTTTCCCACATCCCATCCCCACAATATTAACCGGGAGAGGCAATGCTTCCCACACCCCATCCCCATGATATTAACTGAGAGAGGCAATGCTTCCCACACCCCATCCCCATGATATTAACCGGGAGAGGCAATGCTTCCCACACCCCATCTCCATGATATTAACTGGGAGAGGCAATGCTTCCCACACCCCATCCCCATGATATTAACTGGGAGAGGCAATGCTTCCCACACCCCATCCCCATGATATTAACTGGGAGAGGCAATGCTTCCCACACCCCATCCCCATGATAAAAACAATCAGGACCACTTTCTTTGCTTGTTTTATTCTAATGGTTTTGTCACACTCTTATCGCAGTTGCCTAGATTGGGCCAAGTGGACTACTGCAGTTACCCTCTCTTGTTCTAAACCTAACCTAGAAAGCTACTCATACTTTCCATGTCTTTACCATCTCAGACCTGACTCCCCCCACAAAGATGCATTTACAGTACCAGTACTATGGAAATTTTGGTAAATTTTCTTAAATGCACCCAACTCCTTAAGAAGATTAAAACAACATTTTTCTGAAAGTTTTTTGTGTGTTTTGTTTGAATCTGATATGTTTCTGTCAGAAATCACTCGTTTTTTAGTTATGCCCCCCCAATGGTAACGAGGGACCTGTGGGAAACTGGGGTTTTTGGGTGAGGGAAACACAAAAATGAGGGATTTATGGTAGAAATACAAATCAGAATCAAATAAATCATGCTGAAAACATTACAAAAAGAAAAAGAAAAATAAGCTTCATTATTAAACTAACCAAAAGCCCATCCTAACCTAACCAAAAACCTAACCTAACCTTCCAGTAACCAATCTCTGCCTATACAAAATAGACCTATCCAGTCTAGACCAGAGTATAAAGGGAAGGATCTCTCTGGTCCTGGGGAATAACTATATTATAAATTTAATAACACAGTAACAAGTGATTTGCAACATAGGTCCTGTACAGGAAAAAAGCTTAAACTGCCTAAAGTATGAGTAAACCCAACTGACTGTCATTTACTTGGGTGCATTTCCGACATAACACCGAAATTTCTTGGCATACACTGAAAATACCGTAGGAGCATAATGAGTTAGGCTTTATAGAAAAAAATAAATAAACAGGCCTAAAAGGCTGACCTGTACTTCATGACCTAATTACAGCCATAATCCACACTAACTTATTAAGGTTCCAACATGCTCAGTATGATGATGAAGCAACTAAATGAGTCGCAAAGGTAATAGCTGGTATGGTTGTGTAATTAGTACCGCAATTACTACACTCAGTATTATCTGTGAGGAGGCCGGCTACAGTAAGAGTGTCAGCTGATGCCCATCACACCTCTGCTCTCAACATCATATCTCACACTCCACCTTATCTAATCACAAAACTCGTGCTACCTCTCAGTGTGGTCAGTCTGGGTAAGTTGAGCCGGCACAGGGCCCCGACAGCACGAATGCTAGCCATTTTCCCACAACTATATCAACTTTGTCCTGTCGCGGCCACTTGCCGACTGAGTTCAATTACGACGTTCAACTGCCCTCAAAATACACACTAACAAAAGTTAAATATTGATCTTCACCTATTTTAATCAACCCAAAATCAATAGCTTATTACTTATTAACTAATGTGAATACCTTCCCATTGATGTGGTGATCTATTGTATTTTTGGAAACAAGTTGAACTATCATACAGCACTATCGCGGCGATCTTACGAAAACCTGTTGCCGCGGTCATTGTATTTATTTTTCAGCAAGTGCCTCTCAATTAGCTGTCCTTTGCTACGTCATTGGTCTCTCTAATTGGTCCCCAGACACTATGTTCAAAATGTTGGGTGGTGATAGGGAGGGAGAAAGGGAGAAGTTACCTCTAATCATTTTTTTCTGCCTGCCATCTTTCAGCTAATACACTATTTCGTTCCCTTCTTAGTTCTACGTTTACTGCCTTTTCTGGTATTGAAAGCTTCTTGTGACATCTATTATTTTTGTAACTTTTCCGTTCACGCAGTGATACCAACCCCTCCAAAAACTATTTACTTTCGTGGGTGATAGGCTAGACAAATACTTATCCCTTTCCCCCCGATGACGCTCCTTTCACTCTATCCTCCTTCAAAGGGTTTTGAGACCATGAAGAGAAACAACGTCCATTAACCACTTCACTACGAAGACTTTTTTTCGTTGCCACCAAATGTTTTTATTTCTGTTCAGTATGGACCTTTTTTTAGTGAACGGGTTAGAACTGCCTTATTAACTGCATGTTTTCAGTATTCTTGGGAGGCCATTCAGTGATCCAGAGGAAGTACCTCAGCTTCACCCATAGCCCCCTTCTTTTCAACATAATTCTTCATGTCCCAAGCATTTCCCTCTTAGTCCACAAGAACGACGTTTCCTTCCTCTGCGACGTGAATGCACTATAGGTTGCTCAGGTCAGCTTCTAACAAGCATCTGACATCCTTGTTGCCTGAGCCTCAGTGTGCACATAAGAATCTCCTAATGTGTTTCACTAAGTCAAAGCTCCCTTTGCTCCCATAGGTTCGCATCATTGGCACCCCTTTCACTCCAGACCAGTCATGCCTTTCTCGGTCTAACCTGGCCACCATATTGATTACATTGGGTCCTCCTGCCTCTCTTGACTGGATATCGTATGCATCACTGTGTTGGGGAGCTAAGCTAAAGGGGGACGCTTCTTCGCCTTTACTCAGAGTTCATCCTGAGTTGAATCTCTCATGGGTCCTCCATGTAGCCTACAGCTCTGCCTCCTCCTGTCAGGTGCAGAAGCTCGAAGTTATCCAGAATATGGCCCTCCGTATCGCCCCTGGGGACCTTTAAGTCCTCCGTGGTTGTGTCCCTTCATGCGAAGTCTGGGGTGGCACACCATCCTGCTTCTAGGACTCAACAGTCAGCTTGTACACCATCTCTTCAGCTACTTCATCACCCCTCCCAGTCCTGTACTCCCATGCCCCATAGTATGTCACCCCCACAGTAACCTCAGGCAAGTCAGTCTTTTCCATCCTGTTCTTTTCTTCTTTCATTGACCCCACTCTTCCCTACCACCCATGGTTTGACCTGTCCCCCATAATATCCATTGACCTCCCTGTTCCATTCTGGAAGTGTGTGTGTGTGTGTGTGTGTGTCCCTTTCTGGAAGTGTGTGGCACTGTTCCACCACTTGTAGACCTACTGTACCTTGACATGGATACCTCTCTTTAGGGTGACTTCTGAGTCTTCATCCAAGGTTCCTACTTTCCACCCACCCTTTTAGCCTCCACGGTGTATTTGGAGAACTTTCCCTTTGCCGAACTATGACCTTGTTTGGCCCCCCCATTCTGTTATCACAGAACTCAGTGCCATAAAATTCAGTGGTCTTAGTTGTGTGGCCGGCATGAGTCCTTGTTGCTACTCAGATCAGTCCTTTGGTATGACAACATCTGGCCAGCAACTGAGCAGGAAGGTGTTAGATTTTTGTCATGTGAATTAAACTGACAAAACCAATCCTTTCCTGCATACAGCACCAAACCACTGTCTAATCTCCACCAGTGAACTCGTCCACCACACTGACCATGAATTTTTCTTCACATTTACTCTGACTGTATACCACATCCCTCCACTTTCTTACTTTTTCCACAGCACCCTCCCTGATATCAGCAGCCAGTACCAAATCAGCAGCAGCAACAGCAGCAGTAGTAGTGACAGTTACAACTCCAGGCTCATCTGAATGTGAACTCACTGGACTGCATACCGAGATTGCCCTTCTTTTGCTGTCCACTCTCTTCATTCTGTGGGATAAGGAAGAGATTTATAGACATTTGTACAACCCAGCAGAGCCACCAGCCAGCCCTGTTGGTGCCACCATGTGAACATGTCCCTTCCAGTTACCCCACAGTAACCCAGTGTCTGTCTGACAGTTACACTCAGCATGAGAGAGACCTTGCATACTGGTCAGAAAATATTACCATTAATCCCCTCTGTACAATTGCATCATTTTATTTTATTCTTGTAATCAGAAATTTTCATCCATGTTCAGGGAGATCTCTCATAGTGGTCAGAAACTATTACAGTTATCCTAGGCAATACTAAACTGTGCATTTACCTAAAGCCAGATGCCCTCGTCTCAGAAGGGGTGGCCACAAATGAAATAATTCCATATCACCTTACTCTCTCCCCAGCTCACACACTCATCCTTAAATATACCTCCCCACTCCATCCTTCCATCTCACCCTTGGTTTAATCCTGCCCCACCTCCACTTCAGTCATATACACTGTCCTAATCAGTCTTTCATTGTCCATTCTCTTCACATCCCCATCTATTTTTTCCTCTTACAACTGCTACACAATTTTTTTCCACTTAAGCTGGAGTCATTAAAGTGAAGGAAGAAATAAAATCTTAGGCTCACTAAGGGCTGAAAAACAAACTAGCTCTCAATATTTTCCATTTTAATTGCAAATGTCTTACAGTTACAAGGTGGTGTTGCACTATACACATACAGACAGGAAGGGATCTCATACACTAAAAAGTCATTGTACATTGTTCGCGCATCACTCCAACTGTCTGCACATATGTCGGTTTTGGTGGCAGCACTTTTTCGAAATCATCATCATCATCATCATCACTATGCTTTCCCTGTTCCCAGTAATAAATGGGGTGGGTAGGAGCCAGAAATATGAATTGGAAAGCACAACACTGAAGAAATGTCAATGAACTTCAGACTGTATTTTGGAGCTTCTCTAAATTGTGGGAGCATTTTTGGTACTTAAAAAATATCACAAAGTTAGTTAATGCTACCCATGCCATTTATTACTGGGAAATAGGGTTAGGATAAATAATAATAATAATAATAATAATAATAATAATAATAATAATGCCCACAGTAAAAACTTTCAAAATACTCCCGAGGTAGTCAGCATTATACTGTACGAGAAGGAGGTTGAGTGTCTCTGCCCGAGCCTGTTGTCCCATCTAATATAGGTGAGAATCATACAGGTTTGTGTGTGGGGCGACCTCTCTGATTATCTGTCTGTCATTCTGTTTACTGTCCAGTCCCAGAGTTTATCCAGGGTTTTTACAACTTGACTGTCTTCAAGCCACTCTGTCGTCATCCATCACTACTCCCAACATTCCGAGTCTTCCTCTGTAAAGCCATTCCCTGTCTTTCCATTTCTTTGTCAGTCTTCTTCCTCTTATTCTTCAATCAGCCATCTATTTTTCTACTGCATGAGAAAAGGCTTTCATTTCCTGCTAATTAAAAATGCAGTTCCTCACCCCACATCTTCCTGCATAAACCCCTCCAGCCCATATATTCATCGCTTCTCATTTTCATACTTCCTTTCTATTTCCTTCTCAGTTATCTACTACCATATTCCTACTTCACACTCATTACAGTACAATCAATTCTCTTTAAGTTGTGGATGTGTACCAATCAAATGATACTGTACACTGGGAGAAATGGGCAAATCTCATTTTTCAGATAGCAACTGAAATTTAACAGGTAACTCTTATACAGTACCCTCGCGTCCAGTACGCATTTGTCCAGTACTATTCTCACCCAGTACGGTCGGCAAAAAATTAAATAATTTATTACTGTAGTACGGATTTGCTGGGCTACTACGGATCGGACACGCAAAATGGGCCAAGTCCATGGAGTTCTTCTCTAGTACTGATGTGCTGCCTTCAGTACTACTACCCACGTGAGCAGGAAGATGACCAACACCGAGGAACATTTCCCTAGTACTGCTGCGTCAGTTCAGTACACCTTCCTTGTGACTTGTGATGTGTGCCAGTCAAATTGCAGTATTGCACTTCCCCCTGATGACAAAGACGACGATGTGTCAGTGCGTGACTATGAGGGATTTATGAGGGAGGTTGAAGCAATGAGGCCTCAGGATCCTGAAGCTAGAGAGACCTCCTCAGGATCCTGAAGGCCCTCCTCCAGGGGGTCAATAGGACCTCCTACAGCCTTGGAAACCCCTCCCCCTTCCCCCCCCCTAGCCCATCACCACTCACCTTAAAGGTTGGTAAAATCTTAGTTGTGTTAAATTTGTTATTAAGTTGAATTTGGGGGGAACTTTTTCAAGGCTTGTCTGACATTATTCATTTTTCCCATAAGGTTTGTTGTTTGTCCAATACGGATTTAGTCCAGTACGGTAGTACTGTCTGACAAAAATACCTTACTGGACGCGAGGGTACTGTTTAACTTACAGCGGATTTAACTGCAAATACAGTAAGACCTCACTATAACGAACTAATTGGGGCCCAAGCCATTTCAAAAAACGCGAAATTCCAATAAAAGCGACATCTGGACTTCCCCCTGCTAACCCAGACTTTTTCCGATATATCAGACATTAGTCCGGATCTCATAAACAGTTTATAAACTGTTTTGACTACCACTGCAGTACTGTACTGTATATAACTTCACTACATTTATCAAATGGAATAGTATATATAATAATACTGTACTGTACAGTGATAAACATGTCTTTTATTTACCTTATTGTGGTGAACATACCTGAAATGGTCAGGCAGTCTGGACTGCTTCTGGTTTTATTGGACTTTTTCCGATATAAGGAATTTAGTCTGGTAGCTCCTCGAGTCCGATAAAAGCGAATTCCGGTCTATTGAAGTCCGTTATATTGAGGTTTTACTGTACATATAAAATATGGTAACTCATAGTCAAAACTTACTGTAGTTAATTTTTCATGTGTCTAGACAATATACCAAAGACAGGATCATAATTCCTTATCACAATACTGTGTCCATAACTAATTCAGCATAAATATTCCACTATTATACAGTCTTAAATCTCACATTTTAATGATCACACAGTATTAATACAACCATTTCATATTTACAAATATCAGGACTTACCACATCACAACTATACAGTCTAAAGAACTGGCCATTTCACTAGACATTGCCACAGCTTTCAGTTTAACACTCTGGGTGGGGAAAAAAAAATATATTTTATACTAACATTAGTTGAGTTTATTGTCCCCCAAGAGATATCAATGAAAAAAAAAAAAGTCAGAAATTAGCACAATTAATGTTTTGGTTGAGAATAAAACTGTGTTTAAGTCCAGCTTACAACAAACTCACCAACCACAACCAAAGTGTTAATTTGCCTATGCTAACCACCCACCCACAGCCCCATTTTGAGTGCTTCTCATAGCATTCTTGCTCACTCCTTCACTCACACAACTCATCTTATTTCTGCTCTGCCTGTACTCCTCATGCTCCTAGTTTTAATCCTTGCCATAACCACCACCACCATGACTTTACACACATGCACAGTACACACACCTAGCAGCACCCAACCCTATGAGTAGGAGACGGTGCCTCTTTTATTTTTCCTGCAGTGACCGAAAGGTTAGGAGGGGAGGAGATAGGGATGCAATAGAGTAAAGGCCTGTATTTTAGCCCTGCCCTTCCATGCTTATGGGTCAGGTGTGTGAGGACAGCTTCAACAGTTCCTCACACAATTAATTTTTTTGTTTTTCCCTCAATACCCACTGCAAAAACGGGCCAGTTTTATGCTTGGGTAATGTACCCGGCTTGCTTAAAGAGAAGACCATATGGGAAACTCAAACTGGACAAATTCTGCCACTGTGTTGCATCTGTCACCAGCCAAGCTATTGCAGCTGCTACCCAAGGCCCATCTGTGAACCCAATGGACTGCAGGCTGAAACTGCCCTTTTCCAGCAGTCCAACATCCTCCTTTTGGGGGAGATGAGGTACATCTTTATAACCAGTGTCAAGTTATAATGGTGCCACCACATGAAGGTGTCCCTCTCCATCCACTGTAAACACTAACTGCTTTGCCTATGAGTGACCTACTATCCATTTCATTTTGGCTGACATCAAAGAAGAAGCCTAGGGTATAATATTGAAAATGTTAAAATCTACCACAACTTACATTTGGGCTAAAAATTACAAACGTTATATTTTATCTCAGCTTACAATGTGCATTTTTATTTAACTCATAAAAATCAACCACCACCAGTGGCTTAACCACTCAACTCTTGTGGTCTGTATGGCTGTTGAAAGTGTCAGCCTCATCAGTCCAATGAAACATTCTATTTTATTTACTATTGCCACTACCAGACAGTTTTATTCAGCTCAGGAGAGACTTTTCAGACTAGACAAATTAATGAAGGTTGTACTACCCTGTCAAACTGGAAAAGTCTCTCCTAAGTAGAATAAAATAATCTAGCAGTGCATGCACGCATGCATGGATGCACACACCCCCCCCCTCCAAAGGAGTGAAAGGGTACAGACAAAGACACACTGACTTGGTGACTGACAAACCCCATAATGGCAAAATTGTCCAGTCTCCGTTGACTATATGATCTCTGGTTTACAGTTCTCTGGCATCAGTCACACACCAACTAGTGATGATACCCCAGTGAAGCTGTCTGGAGATCAAGATGCAAACATTTTGTGCCCGTATTCTCATCGGTTAATGAAGCCCCCTAACACATTTTCCGGTGCAATTTACTTTGCTTTCTACATATTACTGTATTCTTGTTATATAAATCCTTCAAATATCACCATCCTCCACATAAATAATGTACAAAAGGACATTAACCAGCCATATTCTAAAATAAACTGCTAAGGAAGAGGTGCTAGGGAGTTTCCATATTCAACAAGCATATTGATCTTGGGGTTGCAAAGTATTCTGTGGCTCTGGACATTATGCCATACATCTTCCTTAACAGTTTATTCTCCAAATTATACCTCCATATCCTCTGACATGGTTACTGAATTTGGCTCTCTGTTGTTTTGCTTTTATTTTTCTTGGAAGAAACAACCTTGAGAGCTTCTGGCCTTTAGTTCCTTCTTCTTTGCATAAAAAGAAAATAAGTAAATAAAATAAAGACATAAATACAGTACCATGCATGCAAATATTTATGTTTTAGTCAGCAAAATATATCACTAGGGAAGAGGTGCTACACAATTGCTTCCTCTGCCACTGGGAACATAACCCTTAGTCTGTGAGGAACTGTGCATTTTGTCTAGCATCATAATACTGAATGTAATACTCAAAATAAAAATCTAAATACCGTACAATACAAATGTCTCACCATACTGAGTGCAAGATGAGATATACAGTGATAATACTCCGATGTGATACCTCCTAATGCAGGAACCTTGGGGAATTAGAAGACCCAAATAGATAAGGACCATATCATTGAAACAGAAAGTACAAAGGTGTGAACAAGCTACCAGTCTTTGTGATCATTTCTATTGTACAGTAAGAGATGGCAGAATAAGTCTACTCTTTCTGTGTCACAGCTGACTACACTTAGAATTACAGGTGTTGCATTAATGGAGAGAGAGAGAAAAAATAAACTTGCTCACACCTCTGTACTCACGGCTTTAATAAGAAGCCATAAGTACATTAACACTTCATGATTTACAACACACCCTAATGACCCCACAGTTGAGCCACCTCGTGTGTAACACCTCAATCAACAGGTATGCATACACCCTCACTGTCGCTTCAGCCTGTGGGTGTCATATTTTATTCTTGCTTCCTCATGACAAATATATGCTGTTTGAGGGAGATTTTTCAAAAAGAAGTTAAGATATTTTGATTTACCCCATGATTACAAAAGCTCCCCACAGCTAAATAAAACTGTCTGGAGGTAACAAGAATAAACCAATAAAACACATCACCAGATTTTTAAAACTTAAGTTGGTGAAGTACTGTAACCTATACTTAATGCACAAAATACACAGTTGGAAATAATTTGTAAAACATTAGTTTCTCCCTGATAAATAAATTAACAGCCTCTGTAGTGACACAAAGATACAATATTATAATGCCAATGTTGCTTTCCTTACCTGAACTTAAATCATATCCGCAAGTGTAAGAAGAGCTTCTGTCTTAAAAATAATCCATACCACAATAATATATTGGTTCAGGGTTGGTGTCTCTCCCTGTAAAACCACTAACTCATCGAGACTATGCTGGCCACCCCATAGGGGACTAAGGTATCTGACAACTGACTGATTGACATCTTTTCCCCCCTTCTTTTATCACTATGTCCCAGGTGCTGCATCAGACTGTGTTCTGTGCCTGGTCACGCTGTGATGGTAAAGTGCACGTTGTAGCTAGGTGAGGTAGTACAGCAAAGGTTACTGTGTTAATGTACTGTCACTAGGATGAAGCCTATCCAACACAACTGATGTAAACCCAATATAAACACAACAGCTGGAATCCAAGTTGCACTTTTCCCAATTCCAGACAGCTCCACTAAGCTTAGGGGTAACATGCTGTAGCAAAGGGGTTAAAAGCAACCTCCATCACTTCTTCTGGTACAATGATATTCTACTCTGGCTACCACAGAGGGGTGAAGTCACAAGCCTTTCACAATTCATGAAGACAAATGACTGCTGGATAATCCTAACATATGTCCAAAGAAGTCTTTGTCTCATATTCTCATCAGGTATGGAGGCTCCCTTGCACCTCTTCCTTAATGATTTATTTATTTTTTGCCTCTTACACTTTTTTAATGCTGATACATAATGAATAATGCACAAGAATATACTAATGGAGCAAAATTAGAAATAAACTAGTACGGAAGAGGTGTTAGTAATCTTCTTACCTACACAAGAATGCCATTCTTTATATGCTCAAAGTCTGAATGAACTGCCATTAGGCCAAGGCTGAATAAGCTCCCGGGTATGTCATCACTGTACACTGCAGCATGAATAAATCATCATTATCACACTTGTGTCTTCAACTAATGTTTGATATGCTCCACACATTTCAGTGACTGAGAACATTTGTTAATGGTTTGCCCACAGTTTCAGAACGTAAAGATGGCACAAAGCAAACTACAGTACTGTATTTTGATCGAGTGTACATTCATTCACCATCTTCAAAAATTCATGGCTCCACCTATGAAGCATCAATGTACCTTCCCCCCCCCTTTTTTTCCAATATTGTATGGCTTATTAGGTCTACCCTTTGGCTATGATACATGAAGTTTACAAAGTATTTCGATTAATGTTGCTTTCATTTTGATCTGAAAACTCTGGGAGTAAAAAAGGGCAAAACCAATACCCAGTTATGGTATATTTTAGCCAAAAATTAATAACAACTTATTTATGCAGCATGTGGTAAGAGTGTAATGCTGTATGGTAATGAGACCTGGGCAGTAATGGAAGGGGATACTTGTAGGTTCAAATGTACAGAAATGGCAATAATGGACATGTAGTGCATCACTGAATGTGAGGCCTGGGCGGGAAGGGCACTAGGATCGTGACTGAAGAGTTGAGAGGAAGGATGGGGCTGGAATGTATTGGTGGTGTGATGAGGAGGAGTAGACTGAAATGGTTTGGGCATGTTGAGAGGTTGGAGGATGACAATTAGCTGTGGAAGGTGAGAGATGTGAATGTACAGGGTAGCACTGGAAGAGGCAGACCAAAAAAGACCTGGGATGGGGTCTTTAGAGATAAGGGACTGAATAGGCACACTGCCAGAAATGAGCAGCATGAAGGGCTGCCATAAGGTGACCAAGGGCAACGAATGCAAGCTTATTGGAGTCTAAATAAGCAATGTGAATTATACAAAAAATCTTGCTTAACAGTTTGCCCAAAAATGTCACCTGGAAATCATCATCATCATCATCATCACCCAACTTAAACTGGCATACTGAGTGTATTTTATTCCAGCCAACACCACAGTAATTATAGCAGTTATGTTAATGGAGGGCTGACATCAGCTGTGTTTTATTTACCCCGCCCATCCTCACTAAACATATACCCGTTTTATAGTTTACATTTCAAGCTAAGAAAATAAATCATCACCCTCCAGTGAGAGGGAGAAGGAGAGTGAGGAGGACAGGCCAGGGTGTAGGTGTGTTGGTTTATCACTGAAACACTGTTTTCTCAAAGTCTTCTAAAATATATGTCCTCTTTTCCTACTCCTGTCTTCATTTCTGCTTCCTTTTCCCACTCTCTATTTTCAAAATTTTCTCTTTCATTCACCATTTCTAGTTTCTTCCTCTCTTTTCTTCTTCGCAATATCTTTTCAATATGTCACTCTTCACTTTTTTTCTTTTTCTCTCTTACATTCTACAATATTTCAAAGGTTCTTTCCACCATAAAATAACCTGTAACACAAATGTCTTCTAAAAAAAGTCAGTATGATCGCTTCACTAGAAAATGATAATAACAGAGGAAGTCTTGAAAAGTCATGGTCTAGGTAGCATACAAGACTCTCTAACACATTTTTCGGAGCAATTTATTTTGCACACAACACCTAGCTATTCACCGGTATTTATCTTTCTAGCACTGACATAGTTTGCCTCAGTAATTAGAGAAAGGATAACAATGTGGAGAGGATGGAGGATGCCACCTGGGAGCAGAAACAGGGAAGTGTGAATGTCGAGAGTAGGGTTGAGAGAGGCAGACTGAAAAAGACCTGGGATGGGGTCATAGAGTCTAACCTCAAGGATAAGGGACTGAATAGGGAGGCTGCCAGAGATCAAGCAGAACGGAGAGCTGCCATTAGGTGACCAAAGCCAACATAAGCAAGTGTGTTGAAGCCTTTATAAACAAAACAAAATGATACGAATACACAAAATAAACAGCTGAGAAAGAGGTGCCACAAGGCCTTGTATGCCACCAAGAGTGTGACTTAAACACAGCCTCCTTTCTTGAGTGCAGAATAAAAAGTACAGTATGGTATAAATAGTAAAGAGTTATTGATTAGGCCAGGAATGCCAACAGTATTGTTACAAGAGCATCTTTTGAGAATTAGCCTTACTTGAGATACACAGCTTCATTCTAGCAAGGAAGGGCCATCCTCAGCTACTCATTACAAGTCACGGATGCCTTTCAAAAGGCTGCAATTTTCTCAATGCATTACTATTACTGTTGAATTGGGGAGAATGGCAAGTCATCTTCACAGCCAGCAACAGAACCAACACATAATTTTTCTGTAATTTACTGTGAATTTAACAAAAACTATTTTTTAAAAAGTGAGATTAGAAGGATGTTTATATAGACTACTAGATACAGCTTGATAAAGTTAAAATAATACCTCAGTCAAATTTTGCCTTCAAAAGGTGTTACTGTAGTAAAAAAAAGTTTCTGGTACTCAGTTAATACACACACAAGTTCATCTACTCAAGCACTTCTTCACCAGACCTCAACACAGTTTTTCTGTCTCTCTGTGGCCATATGCCAGATATCAGAGCTCATCCCATATAGGTATGACAAAAAAAATCCAAGTCTCTTTCATAATCACCACTCCCCATCCCACCTGCCACTCCAAGCCACCCTCTCTCATGCACACCCAAACTTTTTCTCTCTCCATCTCAGTCTCAGTCTTTGCTCAGTATTCTCATCAGGTAAGGAGGCTTCCTAGCAACTCTTCCTTAGCAAATTGTTTCCTATACTACTCATTAACCCCTAAAGCGCGGCCATGGACAGCCGACTCCCCCCCGGGTGGCGGGGTTGGATCGCGGTCTGAGTACCTGTAGGAAAATATTAGCCAAAAATCAGAGATTAACCCTAGAACATTATACCTGGTATGGCCGATAGTACTTACATTCAGCTTTCTCCAGAGACAGGTGTTGAGCCTTCGTGGACTACCCAAGGACTTGTGGAGACTTGCAAAGTTGGGTAACAAAATCTTCACTTTCACACCTCCAGCAACCCGGTTTCCCCTCTACCACAGCCTCATTCTGTCACAGTAAACTTTATACTACAACGTACAGGTAGTTTGGAATCCGTATTTGTACAATAAGCACTGAAAATAAGGCTAAAATCAACGAAGCGTACGGCCGACATGCAGCGCGGCGGTGGTCTTCCCGTCACGCAACAAACATTTCCATTTTCACAGCTAAAAACACATATACTACATTATTTTCAATCATATTACTTCCCAAAAGATCACCGCGGCGGGCTTTTTATTCTGCCTTACGCCCGTCACTTTATTCTCGTTCCTGTCGGCCGCTCGCACTGACTCAGAACAGCTAGAACTCGCCATAATGTCACTTTGAAAGCCTGTGGTAAACTCACGCTAAACAGGGGCAAACCACGCGAAAAAAAGCTAGTGTGACAACTGGGGAAACAAGTGTTTCCTATTAGCATAAACTGCTTGTGAGAGGAGAGCGCAGATTTACAGTTCTGAGCGCTCAGAGCGCTGCCATGTATCACAGCCAGGCTGGCCGGGCCGTGGGGGTGGGGGTGGGAGGGAACGCGATACTTGGCAACAACGGAGGTCAGTAGTACAAAGGTAAAGTATGCTAATTGTAGCTAAAGGGTGGTGGTACTGATAAACAATACCAGCTGGAACATCCTTGCCCTCGTTTATTCAAAATTAACTTGAATCGCAAACGCGATGATCCGCCGTTATGTCCTTTTTGGCGAGCGTCGCAAACGCGACGACCCGCGCTTCAGGGGTTAATAATCCTTGCTTCTTACATCTTTAAAATGTTGACCCAGAGTGCACATGACACGAGACTATAGCAATGGAGCAGAACCAGAAATAAACTGGTAAGGAAGAGTTGTTAGTACACTTCCTAACCACACCAGAATACCACTCTCTGTCATCAAGCAATCAGGGTACTGTAGCTCTATACTAATGGCCCAACACTCTCAGCAGAATCTACCAACAGATTCTATACACTTCAAAAATTTATCAAAAAGGGAAAAAAGGAAATAAAAAAAAAAGACATAAATAGGACATTTCTCATCTAGAAGAAAAAAAGAAAATACTAAAGTACTGAACTAAAAACAAAACTGAGCAGTATGATTATACCAGCCAAGTTTTCCCCCTGGTTAATGTCACATCGGAGAATCGGCTGTTAGTATCAATCAGCTGATTAAACACAGCAATGTTCAGTCATAACACTGTCTAAATAACCAGGTGAACGATACGAACATTCAATAAACTCCATGTACTGTACTGATAAGGCAATTCAATTACTTAATGCTTTCTTGTATGCTATATCTTTTTAGTATGGACAATGCACAACACACAAGAGAACAATAACATTCAATATCCATAACTAAACCACTAAGGAAATTGTGCTAGGGAACCCACTAAGTCCCACAGACTCAATTTACCCATATAATTTAGCAGCAACATCATAACTCAGTCTAAGGTCTTTGTTTCAACCAAATGTTTTCATACAACCCACGATGATCACTACCATAGACACAAACGTGGCAAAACTCCCGACCTCCTCTTTCAAAATATTGTAGTTACTGAATTTGTGTTTTTTATGCTACAGGAGCACCTTCTTACAACCTGCCAATTTGCCCAACAACCTGACACTCCAGTTAGAGGAATACTGGCAGGTCCCATTATACTGTATGTACATCCGCTGTAAGAGAAACTGATGATACAAGAATGGGCAATGTACACCCAAATTCAGTGATGCGAGCACAACCAGTTAAGCTAACCCTATTTTCCCCATAAGTTATGGACACTGCTATATGAGTTTTCACTGTCCATGCAGACCTCCATCAACATATCCCACTTGTATAATGGGACCCACCTGTAATCAACCCACATAACCATGACAACCAAATATCCTCCCACCATAACTAAGATAACTGGGAATTCTGACTCTACAACCACAGCAAATTTTGACGTAATCATGACAATCCAAAATCCTCATACTGTAACCATGACAACCGAGAATTCGGACACTACAAGCACAACAACTTTTGATACAGCCACGATGATCAAAACGAGCAACCTGTATGAGTCGAGAGAACGATAATTTCTTCTTTAAGTCTTGTAATCACATCATCATCATCATCACCAAACTGCCACAACTCACAACAACCATCACCTGATCAAGATGCTGGTAAGTCTGTCGGTCTAACTCCCTCTCATCACAAGTCACATTCTTGAGGGCTAAAGACTCCCTGATAAAAATCTTTGTGCAGTTTAAATTTAACACCTTATTAACATCTTAGCCCTACCACAACAATGGCACCTTTATTTTATTTATTTATTTTATTTTTTGCTACAGTTAATATTCTCATAAATGACATTTGAACCTTTTTAGTAATACCGCAGTTTAAATAATACTTGACATATGAATAAATAAATAAACTGGCACTAGAGAGGAACAGCAGCATAATGAGGAGCCGCCTGATTATATAAACGTCCCTCAATTCCCTCATCCCCAAAAGGAAGATGGCAGATGCCAGAAACATGGCAAGGTTTGACCCAAAAGCAACAACATGTACAAATAAAATGGCATCGGTGAGGTGCCAGAGAGCCCATTCAGCCGAAAAGATAGCTGTCGTTCAGTTCTGCACTAAACTGCTTTAACAAACACCAGGACCAACAAACAATTCACCTGTTCACCATTGCTCGCTCATCTGTCAAGACCAACAAACAATTCACCAGTTCACCACTGCTCGCTCATCTGTCACTCTTGAGTCACTTTCCACCAAACAAATCAGTGTCATATTTTAACCTGACGCATAATGAGTAATTTTGGAAAAGGAGCAAGAGGAAATTTCGTTTTAGCAGTCCTCAGCACCAACTGAGATAGATAATATGTACTGTAGATGGATAGACAGACAAAACAGATCAACAGACAAAGTTATATGAAAAGACAGAGTGTAGAGGGAAGAGATATGTAGGTAGATAAGCAGGCAGAAAAAAAGGAAAGAAAGGGTGGGAATGCTAGGACTTACGGGGAAAGAGAGAGAGAGCGAGAGAGAGAGAGAGAGAAATGGACATGAAAAGAAAGGAAAAAATAAAGAAGAGAAGAGACAGAATGAGAAAGACACAATGCCCCAAAAATTATAGTTCACAGCCTCCAGACATTAACTACCAGGCAACTGATACTGTCCCCAGGTAATATGAGCAAAATAACACCCAATCCAAGCAGCACCACACCAATATGTACAGTAATTCATCACTCAAACCTCTCGCTGCTTTGACTGCGGCAACCCACAGTGATTTGGCTGACCCGTGATTAATACTTATTATCATCATCATCATCCACAACATTTGAGGGCACGAGAGCAACAGACACCTCCAGCAGAATTTTAAATAATAACAATAGTAATATTAATTATAATGATAATAATAATAATAATAATCTTTCCTTTACTATGGATGTATGTCACAACCATACTGATGCTAGTATATTAACAAGAGGTCTGGATGATGATGATGATGATGATGATGATGATGAACACAACTGAAGCAGTGCAAAACTTCAGTGACATTACCATACCTCCATCACCCCTTGAATCTGGCTGACATCATTTTAATTTCTTCCTGTTGCTTCCTGACAACTTTATTCAACTTCATAAAAATACCTCATACTGAAGGGGTTTGCTGAGTTTCTGTTGTATCCTTTCTGTGCGTGTATATATATATATATATATATATATATCTTAAGAGAATAATTTTTATATATCTTAGGAGAATAATTTTCAAGAGAAAAAAAAGATGACAAAGAAGATGAAGACGACGACCACCAAGGCTCAGTGGCTCAACCTTGAGGATGTCCATATATTCTTGTTGTCTCAGGAATATTTCATTCAGCTTAGGAACAACCTCTCCTTTCTGAACTCTTTTTCAAAACTCCCTCCCTATCCCCAAAAAGGAGGATGGTGGACTGTATGAAAAGTGCATTTTCAGTCTACAGTCCACTGGGTTCACAGCCAGATGATGCTCAGGCTACAAAAACAACAACAACAACAACAACAATAACCCCTCTACTTCTAAAGGACTGTTCCAAGTTTAATAAAACTGTCTGGTACCAGATAAAGGAGACACGTCATCCATATTCAAGGAGTTAATGCGACTGCATCCTGATTGTGAAGCTAAATAATACAGCATGGTACTAATGGATAATAATACTATAGACAGTGATGCCTCACACAGTAGGCAATGTTGGATACCAAGCTGCACACAGCAGTTCCAATGGCTTCTTAGGGCCACTCATTTGCTGACTGTTCGTTCTACCTATTTCCCACACCACACATGTCATTCCTGAACCATATCACTAATTGGACAGCTAAATAATAATAATCATAACAATTTTAACAAATATAATAATAATAATAATGAATAATAATAACAGTAATAACCACTGGCATCAGTCACCCTTCTACAGTGAGAGTTTCTCTCTGATAAAGTATATAATGTTTTCAAAAAGTGCTTCATTTCAGATTTAAAAAAAAAGAAAAAAAAAAGCATACCCTGAAACACAACAGGTAGGGCTGGGCATGGCAGGGCAGGGCAGATGAATGTGGCTGAAGGTAGTTAGAATGATACTATGTCAGTTCATTTGAGGTCAGGTGAGGTTAGGTGAGGTCATCCATGTTCACATTAATAAATGACCTCATAGACAGTTGCCTTTTTGTCCCCAGAGCCAGTAACGATGTATTTGTCATCAGCAGAGATGTCGCAGCTCAGCACTGATGACGACTCCTTTGACTGTCACAGAAAAAGTTACATCATCATTAAATACACAACTTAATCACGTATGTGTCACTATCATAATTAGATACATCACTATAATAATGTATGTGTCACTGTCATTATTAGATACATCACTATAATCAAGTATGTGTCACCGTCATCATTATTACTAACATCTTAATCAGATTTCTTATGTGTTGGATTTTCAAATGCAAGAATTATACCCATATGCTGATGTTATGTTTCATATCGTAAGAGGAGGGTTTTCATTCAATTTGGACACCCTCTTCAGGTATATCAAGCACAGTTTACCTGAAGAGGGTTCAAGATGATCCAAAATAACATGTGGGTATTATTACTCCTGCAACTTATAATTTTAAAGGATTGCAGTTGATGAACTGAGAGGAAGGATTGGTGTTGTGATGAGGAGGAATAAATTGAGATGGTCTGGGCATGCTGAGGAGATGGATGACAATTGGGTGTGGAAGGTGGGAAGTGTGGGACTGTTGCAAAAGGCAGACCAAAAAAGACCTGGGACGAGGGATACAAGACTGGGAGATCGAGCAACGTGGAAAGCCACCATTTGGTGACCAAGGCCAATGCATGCAAGCATGTTGGAGTCTTTATAAATTACAGTATATGAGACAATGCATTAGGGGGAATATTAACTAAACACATGCTTCCTCATATAAAGAAGTCGCAGTGAAGGTAAAGCAATAAAAATCAAAATCAAAGCAGGGAGAACAGTCCAAATCACCTCAACTGTTTGATTTTCTGACAAAAAACGATTAATAAACCTATTAAAAAACAACCTAGACATTATATACCCTACAGGAGTTGTAATAAGAATTAAAACAACGAAGCTTCCATGAGTGCATGGAATTCCTATACACGTACTATGGTTTGCCATCGTACAGCCTAAATGTTTTCTATGAGCCTGACGCTTAACAGCATGCTAATAAAGGCAATTAATCTACACCTGTTACATACAACTTTTGAAGAGAGGGAAATTCAGAATGTGTAATAAGACTTACAACTGTGTCAGTTCCAGTTTGAACTCAGACTGACTTACCAGCATAAGACTGACGATAAGTTACCAAGATTGTAGTCTGGCAAGGACAGCAGTTGCCTAAACCCTACAACCCACATGTTTGACTTTTTAAAGCACAGTAGTCTATCACACCACAGACTGACAAACACACAAAAAACTTGCAACACCAAAAATACCAATGTATACATAAACACGCAAAGCTACATTACATCCAATGACATCCACACAAAGGGTTACCAATCAACACACTCATAAATGCTATAATCCCTTCCATTCCAACTAACTGACTATCTAACTCAGTAACTAACCAACACTCCATCTCTCTCACCTGGAATATAGATGCCCCATACGGAGTCCGCCAGGCGTTGAGAAGATTATCCTTGCCGGTGGACACGAACCACTTGCCTGCGTTGGCAAACCTGAGTGAGAGTACACATGACTCGTGTAGGTGTAGCTGGTATTTGTCTGGTTTGGTGACATGAAGGACCTCCACATTTGAGCTCTCCATGCCCACCGCCAACCACTCCCCCGTGGGACAGTAACCCAGGGAGAAGATTTGACTGGTAAAATCATGCTGCTGTAACTGCCGGCCTTCCCGCAGGTCCCACGAGCGTACGGTGTTGTCTAGGCCGCCCGTCCACAGCTTGGTGCCGTCGGGGGAGATGTCGATGCAGGAGGCGCCGTCGGTGTGTCCCTGGAACTGCCGCACTAGCGACTGGCTCTGAAGGTCCCACACAGCAATGTTGCCATCACTGCAGCAACTGAAGCACACCTTGGAGTCCGGGCTGATGGCCAGGGCGTAGCAGGCCGGGGCCGAGGAAATCAGCTCGGCCTTGATGCGTGGTGTGGGGGTGGCCAGGTCCCAGATACTAAGCGTGGACGCTTCCCCACCGACAATTAACGTCCGCATGTCAGGCAAGAGCTTGACAGAGCGAATGTAGTTATCTCTCTGAAGGCAGTCAAGCTGTGACACGGGCGTCTTGGAGCCAGGCTGACTGATGTCCCATACTTTGACGCAACCTTTGCCGCCGGTGTAAACATACTTGGTGGGGTTGCTAATGGTCACGGCACAAACAACCTCTCCATGATGCAGAGTATTAATCTGTCGAGCATGTCGGGGGATACCCGGCGCCAACAGGGCATCGGGGGGAAATGGAACCGGTGCTAACTGACCCTCCCCATTCACATGGAAGCTGTATGCACTGCAATACAAAGGTATATGTTAGGTAAATAAAGCAAACTATGTGTGGTATATCTATCTACCAATTATTATCCAATCCTCTATTGCCCCATCAGGAGCACAGGGGCTCTAGACATGGCAATGAATATTTACTATATCTTGGGTTTGTATTCTCACTGGCTAAGGAAGCTCCCTAACACCCTTTCTTTTAAAATATTGCTCTGCATAATACTGAACACCTTACAATTCACTGGTATGTTATTTATCTCTCTCTTTTATTGACCTAAATTACATACATAAAATCCAAAAATATTTTAAAGTTTAAGACACAGATATATATAGTACTTCATTTGCTTTAACTAGGCAGTGATTTTCATTTTTTTTTGCAGCCTACTTCCTGTAGCACAATGGCGGAATAATACATTGGTACAGTTGTGCATCCTTTATGACTAGCACCATATTCTAGTGATACGCTGCTAATGGCTCAGCATTTAAGAGAGAGAGAGATGGCAAATTTACACCAAGTTAAAGTGAACAGAGCATACTGTAGGCAGGTCCTTTTATATGAGTGGGATACATTACTGGTGGACTGCTTGGATAACGGATACTCACATACTGTACTGAAATGGATCGGGTGGGGGAGGGGGGCTGTAAAACTTAAATAATGGAGTACATAACTTAAAGGAAAAACAGAATTAGGAGATAATAAGGAGTGAAAGATTAACTAGGAAAGTGTATGTGAGTGAGGTGGAGGGGGGGAGCGGGAGGGGGAGACCAAGGATGAGATGGATGGATGGACCAGAGGTATATGAGAGAGGGGGTGTAAGTTGGACAGAGAGGCAGTGAAATGGCAGGGGACAGGGTGACATGGTGGCGGTCTGTTTGTGACCACCCTTTACGGAATTAAGGTGTCTGGCTATCGACAGATGGATGGATAATAATAATGATAATGACAATGATAATAACAATAATAATAATAATAATAATCTGGTCTTTTGTTTCTCAAAAGCACCAGTTCTTCCTTTGGGAATTCACTAGTGCTCGACACACATCCATTATTTTTACAATTACATGAATTGTGACATCTGCCATATATAATACAAGCTACATCATATATATATGAAAGTGGCAATAATTAAACCCTATAATCAACCGTCATAGTACCTCTCTCCAGGTCACAGCATTTTGAAAAAAGAAAGGCTATCAGCTGTCTCTTAAAGGATTCAAAAGAATAAAGTTGTCTTATGGACAATGGCAATCTGTTATGTATTCTAGGGGCTCTATACACAAAAGAACAATCAGAGAAAGATGACTGGTGAATGGCTCCAGGCTCGTTAAGACACAAGGAATCATCTTCACTGCGTAACATCACACCCAGGCGTGCCGATGGGAGTTTTAATAATTCAGCGAGATACTTCAGTTCACCAAACTTAAGAACCTTGAATGTAACAAGACACTGTTTAAATTCAATTCTAGCCTTTACTGGTAACCAATGCAACTCAATCAGGAACGGGGTAGTCGAGGTTCTCGGAGGGAAGACCAAAGATAAAACGTGTTGCCCTGTTCAACACAGACTGAACTTTTGCTAGTATATTATTTGGAAGACCAACCCACAGTGAAATACAATAATCATCATGAGACAAGACCACTGCATGGACCAATGTTAAGAGGCACCGTCTATTCAGGAATTTTCTCACAGAGTACATATTTCTGATATGGACGTTGCACCCTCTGACAACTTGATTAATATGTTCTTTGTAATTTAACTTTGAATTAAAATAAACACCCAGATTTCGAACAGAACTGACTGGAGGATGCTGTGACACGCCAACATTCAAAGCCAGGGCATTATCAGAGTCATCACCCCTTCTGTTTCCTCTGATGATGATGATCTCAGTTTTACCATCATTCTGCTTAAGTTTCCTCTTAGCCATCCAAATCTTAATATCAGACATTAGAGATTCAAACTTTGTCTTAGTATCGTTGATATCTGACATCCATAGAGCTGGGTGTCATCAGCATAAAAATGATAGGACACATCATGAGCATCAAGTAAAGATGATAAACTACTTGTGTAGATAGTAAATAGAATTGGACCCAAAACTGATCCTTGAGGGACTCCAAATAGAAGGGGAGCAGAATCAGAGCTAGCGTAGTCAACAACCACTCTCTGAGATCTGTCCAACAGATACGACTTAAGGAGCAAAAGGGCACTATCACGAATGCCATAAAAATACAGATCATCCAACAATAATTTATGATCTACTGTATCAAAAGCTGCAGACAGATCCAACAGAGCTAGGAGAGAGGGCATCCCACTACAAGTGTTTACCACCAAGTTACTATGAATCCTTGTTAGTGCAGTTTCAGTTGAATGGTGTTTTCTGTATGGTGACTGAACAACAGGAACAACTCTGTTGTGTTCCAGTAGTGGTACAAGTTGATCGAGTATGGCCCGCTCAATAATCTTGGATAAAAAAGACAGGTTAGAGACGGGATGATAATTTGTCATGCTCTCGACATCAAGGCCAGGTTTCTTAATTAGGGGCCTAAGCAAAGAACGTTTCTCAGACTGCACAAAATTACTTTCTAAGAATTCATTTCATTCATTCATTGCCAGACGCCATGTATCCCACACGGGGTGGCCAAGGGCTTAGAGTTAATTGTTTTACAGGGAGGGGCACTAATCCTCCACCAACCCCACTTGACACGTAGGGATGCCAACAGCATCTGGTGTTCCCAGGCGGTCACCCATCCAAGTACTAACCAGACCCAACGTTGCTTAACTTCGCTGATCGGACGGGAAGCGGTGTACGTTGAAGCATCTATTTATTATGTTGCAGATAAATTCTGCAGCGTGTTCATACACATCAGGCAGTAGTGACATGTTACACGGATCGAGTGGGCAAAATGTATCATTAACTTCTCTGATGTAACATTTGACTTTGTTTGCATCCAGCGGATGAAATGTTGAAAGTAAATGATCCTTGGTGCACTGTGACCCTGCTCATATCACCACATTTGGGTCTAAATTGCCCATTCTCGTACAGTGGATGCTTATATACAGTACAGTAATTGGATCTGCCTGCAGAGTAAGGAAGAGGTGCTAGGGAGCTTCCCTACCTGATGAGAATATAAGAATATGAGCCATTGTAAGAACAGAGTCACCGCTTCACTACAAAAAATCTCCACTAAGGTGAATGAAACTGTCCAATGGTAACAAGACAATACAGTAAACCCTCCCAATAACAGACTAATGGGCCAGTGCACTGAGTGGTCCTGCCATCTGGCGGGAGTCTATGAACTACTCCCAAAAACACGATCTGGCAGTGTGAGGGTTACAGCTACTAATATTTGATCTTATACTATCCAAAGCCAGCTAAAACTGAGTGTTGTTATGTTGAACATCAGGTTTACACCAGCAAAACTAATGGTTCTACAATATTCATGGCCTTATAAAGAAGATGGGTTGGGAAAAAATAGTACTTCAAATGTATGTTCTACTCCTGCCTATCAGGTGATTTCTAGGGATGTATTAAAGAGGGTTTATGTGGAAATATTGCCTTCATGCATGTATAAAGATGGTAAATAATTCGAATAAGGGTAAAATAATTTCCATTTCTTAAAAACAATAATGAAACATGGATAAATTCGCCATGCAACATTTCCATAAGGTACTTGGCTCTGCCACATGTACGACTGTAAACAAACACGAGACTGGCGAGGTGAGTCGGTGACAGTGATCACTTGGTTGCGTGACACTGACAATAAAAACGGTTAGCAAAATGATGAACTTTGTTTGTGCTGTGGCTGACTGCAAATCAAATTCAACTTTCAACACAGATCAGCACCCATTCATGAAACATGTGAAAGGATGGGCCAGGTTTCCATCAAAGATGGGCGCCAAATATCATAGGCCGTGGAAGACGCGATGTAGAAGAGGTGTGGAGTGGACAGCAACCAGGAAATCATGTCGTACATTGCTCTGGCAGTGAATTTTAAAATATGGCAAAATTTGTGCATGAAAGCATTTCTTCATATATTTACCATGTTATTGTATAGCCTTACACCAATTATATGGGATGTTTAGTGAATAGTAAATCGTATGTAGAAGTTATTTCCATGGAGATGATGATTCATGTTTTATGAGTTTCTATCTTTTTTTTTTTTCTAATGCCACTTACACACCATTAGCATAATTGTCAAAAGCATTTGAAAAATTTTGTGATTTGAGGACACTACATGAAAGCATGTAAAAAAATTAATCTTTGAAACCCTTAGAACATGTTTCTGGGAGAAGTTCACAGACTCCCACCAGATGACAGGACCACTCAATGCACTGGCCCATTGGGAGGAAGCCTGAACTGATAAAGCCAAAAATCCATTGTACCCAATGGTCTCCAGAGATGGAATTTCAAGCATGTTTAAAAATAAATCTGTACAACAGCATATTCTTGTACTTAAAATGAAAACTATGCTCATTTTACACTAACTTGGCCCACAATTTTGTCCTTTTACAGTTTACTGCACATCCCTGTCATTGAACTTCTTCATAAAACACAAGTACTGCACCACACTGCTCACCATTGAACAGACATTGTTCATTATTGCTGAAAGAAGTCCAGTGGCCTTGTAGTGTCTGTTTAATCTGATACCCAGTCTATCAAGGGACTGTATGTTAAACTAAGGGTCTGCTATACTTTTGAAAAGAACACAGCGAAGCAGAGCAATAACCATGCAGATAATAAGATAACACAGTACAGTACACTCTCTATAATTTGGATCAACTGGGGGGAACCCTATGTCGAATTATCCCAAAATCCAAATTACTGGAACTCATGCTTGCCCCCTATCCCCAAATCACACCCACGTTCACTAAAACATGGCTTTTTCAGAAAAACATTGAACAGTATAGTATATTATTACTCAAAGACTGCACAACAAAATAAATAAAATAGTGTCACACCTTGATAATGAAGTCTTGCAACACAGTAGTAGTGTACAA
The DNA here is from genome assembly GCF_032717465.1 of Coenobita brevimanus. Taxonomy (NCBI): domain Eukaryota; kingdom Metazoa; phylum Arthropoda; class Malacostraca; order Decapoda; family Coenobitidae; genus Coenobita; species Coenobita brevimanus. Next base: position 40,874,566 of record NC_137015.1, on the reverse strand, counting down.
TACACTTAACTGTACTGAGGGTACCGTACAGTTCTTAAAAATTACATTTATTACTACACTTATCACTACAAAAACTGTTCACATCCACATAACACTGGAACCCTTTTTGGACTTGTCTCAATTCGAATTTCTATCCAAATTAAAATTATTTGTCTGGTGGTCAAAAAAGATCCAAATCAACCGATTTCCGAATTATTCGGGTTCGAGTTAGGCAGGGTTTATTGTATACAGTAAACTATCAATTATCTGTTGTAATCAGCCAAGCCCTTCGCTGGTTAAAGCAAAACACCGGATACTGCATATCTGGTGCAACATTTGGCTTTGAGCCAGATACTGTATTGTGATTCTATCCATCTCGACCCTCTATCCTAAAAACTCTACCATGAGTAAAAGATGAAAACTAAGCATATAAAAACAACACAGTAATCATACAGTACAGTAATACAGTACTGTACATAGTGTACTATTGTATGTACTCACCAAGTGCTGACATCAATGAGGAGAAACAGCTCTGAGGGATTTGCACTCATAAACAGTAGAGTACACAAAAATACAGCAGAGGGTAGCTTAACAATCACAAAAGAGTGCTAGGACATGAGCAATGACAGGACATTAGCTTTGCAATACAATACAGTACAATAGCATGAACACAGGACACCAAAGAGTTAGTCAAAGAACCAGGGTTTTGCAACCGTACTGCCAGAAGAGCAGGAGCACACAGACACGTTTTGATTCTATGATATCCATGGGCAAGAATGAGAGCGTGAGGGTATTCTTGGCAGGCCGGACAAGTCACAATCACGATGGATTCTGATTGGCTGGTGCACAGCAGGCGTTTTCATTGGCTCCTGAGTTTCAGGATTTCCCTGGGTGTCGGTTGGCTACCATTTACAAGCCGGTTGAGACCCCTCAATGTTGGATATTGCATTGGACCGCCAGTTACAGCCCGTTTCAGTGCCAGATGCTGCACAAAAACTGCTGGACATTGCTTTAATAGAGCCAAGAGCTGTGCCGGATATTGTGTTGGAACAGATATTGTGATGACGGATAATTGAGGTGTCTGGTACCAGACGGGCATAACCCCAAAACCATGGTTTTTCACTATAGCGGTTTAAAGTAGATGAACCGTTTCCATCATGATTTTGATACAATTATTATGTTATTATGATACCTATAGGCTTGTCTCGGCTAGTACTTTCCAGCAAAATGTATTCCTTTTTTCTTTTCTTTTTTTCTTTTTCTTTTACAGCAATTATTTAGCACCCACACCTAACTTGTCCTCATAAATTATTACTGGTTGTACCACATAATGCAACCTAACACATTATTAATAAGACGATAGAAACCTGTGAAAATTTCAATATGCTATGAGGTTTAGTTTCTTTTTTATTAATTTTTAAATTGTGATTTCTACCAATTTCCTTATTTACAATTCGTACAGGTAACCTTTAATAAGATAATAGTTGATTGAATACCGAAAATAATATAATATAAACATTTACCAATCCCTCGTTGCCAGTATTGCTTCTGTAGGTTGATGGGGTGGGAGGTGGGGTAGGTTAATACTTCTTTGTGGCACGACTAATGTATGCCTGATCACTGTCTCATTTCTTCTTAACAACGTGTTTTCCACAAGTGTCAGGCTTTCTTACACGCTTCCTACTGTGCACTGGCCGTTGGTCCTCGCTCTCACTCTCAGAACTAATTTCAGGTGGAAATCCACAAAAAATAACCAAAATATGGAGAGGACACGAAAGTGCATGGCCACACCGTGCATATTAAAGGGCTGATAGAGCCAAGCCACTACGGTAAGAGGCACATGATTGGCTGAGCCTGGGGATGACAATATTGATGGTTGTGTGAGGCGCACTCATTGGCTTGCTGGCCCAGATTCGGCAGTGCTGGATACGCCTGTCTGGGATCTGTAAAACATTTCTCATCCGGGGTTTGTGTGCCTGAAACCACCTGACTTCCAACCCTATTGTCCCCCACATTAAGGCTATATTTCCCTTGAAATTTTCCACCATGTGGTGTAGCTGGCCTTGACAAACACTTTCCTGCTTCTAACACAAAATCGCAGATTTGAGGGTTACGCCCCCTCTGGTACTGGACGCCTCAATTGAGAATTCACTGTCCAGTATTCCCAAGTGTGTTGCAATGTCCTGACTGCTCAGTTCAAAGATCCCTCAAAACCCAAATAAAATGTTTTGGCAGTAGCAATTTGGGCCAAGTTAAAGTTAACTGAGTATACTTACGGTTTGCCTGCCGATCCGTTGGTGGGGATGCCATTGGCCGCGATGGGTGGCGCCCTCACCGCACTGTGGGGGTCATATCCCGACACCTGGTGGGTACATGGTAGCGTTAGTGGTGTGTTGGGATATTGTGGTATGGTATAAAGAGGTGGTACGGTGTAGGGGTGTGGTGGGGTACTGTGGTGTGGTGGGATACTGTGGTGTGGTGAGGTACCATGGTGTGGTATTGTGGTGTGGTGAGGTACTGTGTTGTGGTATTGTGGTGCAGTATGGTGATATGGTGTATTGTGGTGGGTGGCTGGTGGGATATGATGGTATGGGATGAGACATAAGTAGGTTATAAAAAGTGAAGGAGTAACAGATCTCAACTATGCTGCCTGCCACTAACCCAAGCAGCCTAACAACCCAATCCATCAATTTTATTCATATTAGTGGGGGTGTATAAATTTCAATAAAATTCTGAAAGTGTAAGTATTAAATGACATTGTATCACTCTTGTAACTGTTGATTCTATTACATGACAGTGTATCACTGTTGTATATGTTGACTCTATCAAATGACTCTGTATCATTGTTGTATTTGGGGAGGCGGTGGCTCAGTCGGTAGTGAGGTGGCCTGCAGTCCTACCGGACCCAGGTTCAAATCCTCGCTGGGGCAGGGAACAATTTAAAGGACTTGAATTTAATAAAAACAGACTTTACTGATCTACCAGAAGACCCGCCGACATACCAGAAGACCCCCGCTAATACCAATACACCAGTCCTGTATGAGACAGTCCTATGGTGGTACCAATCTTAAGTGGCGGTTTAGGTGGGGCACAAACCTCTGTACAGTGTTGCCACGTGTTCCATACCCAATATGTGAACGGGTCTGATATATGTAATAGGCATCACAATAAGATAAACACATGAGAATATAATGGTAACGTGTGTATTATAATATATGAAAGAACAGTAAACTTATTATGCGTAAAATATTTATACGGCAATACAGAAACGTGGCATAAATATTTTACCGTGTTGCTTAAAAAAAGTAGTCACTTTTATTGGCTGTTACCGTATTTCTGGGGTTGGTAATAATGTCACAATTATGATTATAAGATAATGTGCAGGAATATAAGTAAAAATATGTCAATTTCTTAGTAAAAAAAAAAACATAATACATTAAACCCTCATGAGAGGCAACACTCACACACACCCAGTCCCACCTGGCCAGAGCTTCGTCTATCCTAGGCCTGTTTGGGGACACTTAAAAAAAGACGCGCCAAAACTTTTACTTCCTGGGTGGTGTGGAAATAAAGTCAAATTTACAATATGTACATTATAACGTAAAAGAAAATAACCAAAATGTATCCTAAAATACCACAGACGATAGAGAGAGAGAGGGGGGGGGGGAGGCAGACCAGGGGCAGTGTTGAGTGCAGCTGAGTGAGAGATGAAGGAAGGGAGGGAACGAAGGAGGGAGACAGTGATTGAATGGAAACAAATCATGGTGCCACAATAGTGAGGTCATCTGGCGCCATATGTAAAACAATAATATTTTTAAACATAATTAGATATAATAAACACAAAATAAAGAAATGAAAGCACAAGTTTATGTCACTCATAAAAGAAACAAAATTCCCAAGGGTGACGTACATCTCCCCCCAGGAGAGAGAGAGAGAGAGAGAGAGAGAGAGAGGCATCGGGGGTATGGAAAACGTGGCAACACTGTACAGAGGTTGGTGCCCCACCCAAACCGCCAGTTAAGAATGGTACCACCATAGCATGGATTCAATATGGACGTTGGGTGTTAGCGCCAAAGTGGTGACATGTAGGGGTGTATGGTATGTAGGAGGACTACTGGGCCTTGGGAGCAGGCTGTGAAGCCCATGCCCAGAGTTGGACACAAGAAAAAATATATAAATAAATAAATAAAAAATATGTTGACTCTATTAAATGATACTGTATCACTGTTGTATATGGTGACTCTATTTGCACTGCTACTGAGAGTAAAAAGACAGACCTCTTGTAAAAACTTCCTCTGAATGTCTGAGTTTGTCAGCATAGGTTAACGGCAATTTTTTTATTCCATGCTTCTTATACAGTCTGTTTAAAATAAAGTATGCATTTATTCTCAAAATTAATCTTGATATTTTTCATATAAAAAAATTGTCAAATAATTACGAATGAATGTATTTGCAACAAATCACTGAATACAACAATCTTGTTCCGTCTCTCTCCCTTCTTATCATTCCCATTCACCTTTTTCTCAGTCTTCCTCTCCTCCTTCTCCCTACCACCTCACTCTCATACACACTCCTACTCACTTTCTCACTCTCGTACACTCTCTTACTAACTTGCTTACTCTCATACTCTCTCCTATTCACACTCTCATTCACGTACACTCTCATGCTCACTCTCTCACTCAATTACAATCAATTACACTGAAGTACCACTAATGTGAGCTATCACAACAACAGCCTAATCCTTTCCCACCATTACCATCGCCATGGCTTTACGTTTACTACCATCACTAACATTTACACTGCTACTACTACTACTGAACACCCATCTGTAAACCATTTACTACAAAATTTTTTGGTTTATCACACTACAAGCCAATTATTTTACTGAATGATCTTATAAAAGTCTATAACTGATGGATTTAGTTATATATCTCACACCTCCAGATTAAAAAAATGCCTCATGCTGAATAAAACTGACTGGAGATAAACAGACTTAAATGGACCGGAGACAGACACAATTAAATTGACTGGAGATAGACAGGTTTAAATTAACTGGAGATAGGCAAATTTAAATTGATTGGAGATAAACATCAAATTAAGTAGAGATGGAATTCAATTGACTGGAGAAAGAATAAAATTAACTGTAGATGGAATTCAACTGACTGGATACAGACAGCATTAACTTGAGACAGAATTAAACTGACTGGAGAGAATTAAAAGAACTAATACTGAACATCATTGCAGAGAAGGAGTTAACCAATTCTCAGCTACCATACACAACAACTGACCCCCCTAATACTACCATTACATCAAACTACCATAATTCTTCACTACCACCGCTCTTCTAATAAAGGTACTACAATTAAACCAAGCTACCATTATTTCTCACTACCATCCTCCCCTTTACCACTACCACAGCCAAATCCTCTACTACCATACACTGCCATTTCTCCCTTACCATTACCTAGCAAATAAAATCATCATCATCATCCAGACCTCTTTTCCCTCCTAAGGATGGGGTGAGGTAAGGTTAGGGGGGAGGAAAAAATGATCATACTGTATATCCTGATTTTAATTTTATCATCATCATTAAATACTTCAGTTAAAATTACTTCATAAATTTATATACTGTGATTCAATATGCATTTAATCATAAACTACTACTACTACTGCAACAACAGCTTTATTTTTATCACATAATTAACTTCATCAATACAGCTATTAAATCACATCAATGCACTAAATTATCTGCAATTATATAAAGAAATCACTGTTACTGTAATCATTATTAATTTTAAGCACATGTACCAAAATAATGACAACTAAAACAGCATGCATGAATGCACAAAGGCAAGCTGGGTTTGAAAATAGGCAAGCAGGTTTGTGGCAGAGGAGGAGGAGGAGGAGGAGGAAATGAGGGAGGACTCTGGGCAAAGGTAACGACAAAACATCACACAACTACACAGAACACTCACCACCACATCACAACACTCAACTACCATCAACCACTCAGCAGTCTGGTAGCTGTGAATGGTTATGTGTGCTTATTGGCCTGTCCGTCCTGGTGTATTTTGGACTAAGGAAATTGTGACTGCCTTTGAAAAGTTGTCTGTCCGTCTGTCTTGGTATTTTCTGACCATGTAATCTCTCAATATATGTGGTCCCTGAATAAAACTATAAGTGCAGCAAGCCCCCTCAATGGTAGGATTCAAATACTGGTGTGAGCATCTGGCATCACTAGTCTCAGGTGTCCATCCACCTTTTGTTAGCTGGTAGGTAAAATGTGTACACTACCTATGGTAACACCCGTGGGAGGTAGCTGTGGTAACCCAGATGATGACCTTGTACCCCTGGATAATGGGTATACATCCCACCACTGGCCCAAAAGCCTATGTTATGGAGATGAGTTTCAAGGTTGAGTGCCTCTTTGCATCAGCCCCACCTTTGTGATTTCTGAGCAACTTTTCTGGCGAATCATCAAGCTAACACAGCAGTCAATTCAACAGCAACTTAATGATGAAAAACTTTAACAACTGTACCTGATAATACGTTTGATATACACAAGACCAGCAGGATATAGCTTGTGGATGTAAATTTGCTCAAAACAATCTTCAATGATCCTCCCCAAGACCCATCATGTCCTAATGCACCTCTGCAAATACCATCACACCAGACAGCTGCATTTTAGTACATACTGTTCATTATTAGTGCCCAAATGGTGACTTGTGATGCTGTTAGGCACTGTCTGTTGGTTTTTGGGAGAATTATTGGGGTGTACGGAACAGGTTACCTAGTCATGTTCAAAGTTCAATAAGTATGCTGTACCAGAAATTAAAAAAGGAAACGGCAAGGTGTGTACCGGTCTGTCTGTCAATATCTTGACACGCTCAGCTAACTCACACAAGGGTTCTGCTCGACTAAATACAACTGCCAGGCCATAACAAGAATACAAGCTACCAACATGCTGAAGGAATTGTCAGTGTAAATGTATATCATATTACTGTACTAGAATTACTACCAAGAGAGTGAGGAATGAAGTGGTGTGGTGTGGTGTGGTGTGTGGTGGTAACATGCTTGCTAATGCAGGAGGCAGACCCTGCTTGAAGAAATGGGGAAAGGATGAAGGACATGAGTGGAAAAGTGAGGAGGGGATGAGGGGGGTCAGGGAGAGAGAAGGGAAGGGAAGGAAGGAAGAAGGGCAGGAAGGGAGAACTAAGGGTGCAAAGGAAGAAGAGGAAAGGAAAATGGAAAGGTGAGAGTGAAGGAAAGACAAAGAAGGATGAGGATGTGGATTCTGGTAAGGGGAAGGGCAAGGGTGGGTGAGACTTACCGCAGGGCGGAGGTAGGCTGGAGCGTGTGCGGGGCCGGGGGGGAAGGCAGCGGAGGGGGGCAGGTCTGGGCGGGGGGGCGGGGCCGGGGGCAGGTCAGGGCGTGGGCCGGCGGCCAGGTAGGGGGAGGGAGGGAAGTGTGGGGAGGGGCCACCACCCCCGGGCCCCGCCACCGCCCCGGGGGGCTTGGAGGACCCGGGCAGGGGCGGGGCGCTGGTGCCACCCGGCTTAGAGGTCGGGGTAGAGCGCGGGTCTGTGTGCTGCCACACAACACCACGTGTCAACAACAACAAACAACAACAACAAGCAACATAAATAAAGAGGGTAACAGTGGAGAAACCTATTGCTTAATCAACAAAGATCAGGTCAAATGGGTGCAACTCATATAATCCAGAGGTCAAATCAAGTAACCTACACTCAAGTTGTGATAATGCCAAATGTATTCTGATGATAATTTGAGTTACAACTGGCACACACTGTCTCTGTTCTGACTCCATGCGTTGAATAATCTATCCTTAACAGTTTGTTACAGTTACAACAGAAGATAAAGTTCACAAATTTTTTACCCAGGAATGGGAGTGACATATCCTGAAAGTATTTCTGTCCTCTAAAGGTGATCAGTCTTTCACAAGTGACTGGCTATTTTGTTTGATCATCTCCTCTACCCTCTTCTATACAACACCCCATTTGGGTAGGTCACAGTTGGCTGCGTTATTTTATAGACTAGATTTAATGAGCTAGAAAGATTTTGCTGCAACAATGAAAACACCAGCAGAACACGGCACCAATAACTGTCTCCTTTTTCTACCACTTTCCTTCACCTTCCATCACACTCCAGACCTTATTTCCCACCCAAGGATGAGGTGAGGTTTCTCCACTTTTACCTGCATAAAATAATAAGCCTATACACAACACTGGTCCTGCACCACACACACACACACACACACACACACACACTGATGGCAGAGAGCTTAGTATATACAGCTAGCATCATGGCATTCTCCACCCTGACCTATGGGTTGCTAACTCCCTCCATTCCATAGAGTCATATATGTAGCAGACAGAGCAGCTACATTCAAGGCTGACACACATTACATTTTGTACACTTATAAGCCTTTGCATTTCTCTCTCTCTCTCTCTCTTCAGTACAAACTAAGCTCTCTGCTCATGGGTCATCCTGCCTGACTCAGTGGCCTGCTAACAATATGGTTCCCTTAATCATGCATGGATGAAGGAGGGTGAAGGGGACACAGGAGGGGTGTGGGGGGATCAGTGGGGGGATGGGAGGGTGAGTGGGGGATTGGAGAAGGGGGCAGTGGAGGGGGATGAACACTGAAGCTTCTGAAGACATTAGTGTGTGAATAGGTTGACAAAAATATGAAACCAACTGGGAGGCACCTTGATGACATACAGTTCATTCACTTTAACTAGGCGAGATTTTTGTCCTTCTGCAGGTACTTTCACACAGCTCAAGGGCAGAAAAAAGAAATGCTGTGACTCAGCATCATTTCCATGGCACTTCTTTGTGACTACCATCATACTCCAGTGTTAATCTCCTGTTCCTGCTCAAAGCTCATGATGGAGAGATTGTAATTTTGGCCTAGTTAATGTGAACAGAGTATGTCTATGTCTGGCAAACATCACACTTGTTTAAAGACAGTCCTCTTTTTTTAATACAGGGATGTGTTCAACTGAGTCACAAGCTTTTCCTTACAACTGATACTTCCAAATCACCATGACAGGGAGCAATGGAACTTTATAAGGTATTTTTTCTCCAATTTACCATGGACTTATCAGTACAAAGGATAAAAAAAAAAAAAAGTAATTTCCATCAAGGACTTGCTGTACTGAAGCTGAGCAAGGGTCTGAGAATGATACGGCAAGGATGGGGAAGGGATGAGACATTAGGGAATATGGCAGGCATGAAGGGATGATGCAGGGAGGGAGGTGAGGGCTGATAAAAAATATAAATTAGACACAACTGGCCACACATTAGTACCATACCACGAACAACAAAAAACAAAGAGAATGTCTAGTATAAAATGTAAAAAAAACCTAATCAACCATCACACAGAAGTTAACCTCTCAAGAAACATGTAAAACCACTGTTACAGAACAATTACCCACTCAGTTAAAAGGTCTTACATCATCATCATCATAATCATCATCATCATTATTATAATTATCCAATATCTCAAGAATCAACTCAATCTTCCACGATTTTTAGTACAGAGGAAAGACTGGCTCTTAATCTGTGCATAACACAAGGACATGAGGTGGGGTGAAGTGGAGTGATGGCATGAAAATAAAGAGCTATGGTTCTTTCACTGTAACTTGGCCCAGATTTTGTCCTCTTCCAGATTATTTCACAAGAGTTCAATTGTGGAAAAAAAAAAAAAAAATGGTATGGCTGTACATCCTTCCCACAGCACTTCTTTATGACTAGCATCATATTCTAATGTTAACTGTTACAGCTCACCATTCAAGATGGAGAGAAGGCTGTTTTTGGCCAATTTAGTGTAAAAAGTGTAAAGTGAAAAAACAAAAAAACTGAGAAACCAAAAAGTGAAACACCACACTGACTATAAGCACTCAACATACATGAATAACAAAAACAAAGCCAGAGAATCAATAGAAAAATACCATCATCATCATCACCATCATTTCTCATGCCTTAGTCCTTATACTGTAGGTACTAAGGACAGCTCCTTCAGGGATAAACACAACAGAATCACCTCCAAACTACTTTGCCCATACATACTTCTCTCCCTCTCCCATTTTCCTTTTCTTTCTAGTGCTCTAACTACTGTACTGACCCACTCTCTTCTTTTCCTTCTACTGAACATACTATATCTCTATTTATCTATTCATTATATTTCTCCTACTACTGTGCTAATATACTCCTCTTCTCTTCCTTCCGTCGCAGTAGTCTATTACCAGTATCTATTTCTCTGTTTATCCATCCCTCGGCCTACCATATATATCTGTTTATCTACCCTCCTCCTCCTCTTACTAATAAGTGCACCCCCACACAATGCTAACTCACACAGTGTGAATCACCTACAATGCGAGGTCAACCCAGAAAATGTATATTTTTATCGAATGCAAAATTTGCAAATCGAACTTCCCAACATGCGAATCGGCTGTATGATTCCATGGCAAAAATGGACTTCCCGCCATTACTACGAGTGTCAGACTGGACAATGTGAGTCAGTCACACGAAGGCAGGTGGCTGGCAATGAGCCAGATTCAAAACAGCGGGCAGCTGGCCAGCTATCTGCATGCCATTTACCGACTTTCTGGGGTAAACAGACACTTCTCCATACTGCTGCGAGAACATATGCTGTACATCGCACCCTGTGGCCTGTTTTAGCATCACTGCAGTACCCACCTGTTCGTCATGATCTCAGCTGTTGACTTTGAAGGCTTTATGGCACCTCCAGGAGACCTCAGCAGTGACTTTGAGAGTGACAGTGGGGCACCCCACCCCATGGGGCAAGAGTAGACGTCCCGAGCCTCAGATACCCACCCTCCTCCCTTCTTAACAAGCCCAGAGTACATAGTGTTCTATTTGTTGTTTTATTTGTTGGTCCAACTAGAAATACCATTAGACAGAGTATTAGCAGGGCAGAGTAGGCTGGATGAGGACCTGAAGACCAAGCCTTGGGTGGGCTGTCCACTATATACCATTTTCCCCATAAGTTCTTTGGTTCACACAATGCGAAATCGTAGAATGCAAGGGTTTCTGCTGCCCACGAACTCGCATTGAGTGAGGATGCACTATACGTGTTTTCCACTCTTCTTCTCCCTTCTCTTGTATTAATGATGCATATCTATCCATCGCTCTCTCTCTCTCCATATACTGTATATCACTCCCACACACGAGAGAGAGACAGAGACAGACAGACAGAAATAGCAGTTACTCCTACTCAGACAAATCCCTCCCACATGCTAGGCCTTACAATGACCAGATTAACCCCTCAGTACCAGATGTGTCCCAAGCTGAAATCATGTCACAGCATTTTTGTTAAGCCTTAACTGATGAGTAAGTGAATGTTGGCCTTTTTTTTTTTTTGGTTCGAGAAAGGTCCATAACACTTTTCAGCTCAGTTTATGGCTTAGTGTCATTCGATTGAAGGGTGTAATAGACTAGTAACCAAGGAAATCTATTCTTACCTCTTAACAAAGGCTCATTAAATTTATGCAACCTTGCCAAACTCTTCTGTGTTACTTAAATCACTCTAAGATCACCATGTTCTCCATGAATAACATATAAAATTATATTGGCCAGTTGTACCCAAATATAAATCAGTAAGGAAGGTGTTAGGGAGCTTCCTTACCCGACGAGAATACCACCGGACTTTCCCTTGCTGCACTTGACCACCTCCCCTCATAACACTCTTGAGTCTGGGGATGCCTTTTTTGTTTTATTCCTGCCATCTTTATACAGATTAAGATGCATTTTTTTCTTTAAAGGGAAAAATCTTATGTTTGTGGCTTTTGGTTCCTTCATCCTTACATTAAAACACACACACACACACACACACACACACACCTACCTTAATAAATCCCTTCAGTACGTGAGGTCATATCCAAACTACATACAATCATCTGGTGGCAGCAAGAACAAACTCAAGAGGACGTCACAGGGATTTTAGGAATTAAGGGACCTTTTCCCAGTGCATGTCCTGCCCTTTTACATTGTTCACATAATCCCGCTAAGGGGTCTGCAACTGGTCACTCTTGCCTCTCACTCATATATCATCTCAGTCTCTCAGTCTCTCTCTCTCTCTCTCTCTCTCTCTCTCTCTCTCCACTCCTGGTACAGCAAGACACAGGTTAAATAGCATTGATAAATAGTTAGAGGACTTGATAACAAGTATGCAGAAGGCTGTGTAAGTTGAAAAGCTCCCATCTGAGCAGAAACAAAAGAGGGGGGATGACCCAATCAGGTGTGGAAAAAAAAAAAAAAAAAAACTCACCTGGCAGCATCTTACGTGTTTTGGGGATGGCTCATTCTGCTGGTGTGGGTGTAGGTGTAGCAGTGGGAGTATGAAATGAAAAAACGACACAGATTAGACACTGATAACGCTGACTGAGCCATCCCCTTAACACACAAGATATCACCCGGACAAGAGAAAGGGAGAATTATTCATGGATCACCCTGTACTGTATATGTGTCTGTCCCCAATCTTTAATAATCAGTCGATGGATTGACTACACGGCAGGTGATGTGAAGTGCACCTATAAAAAAAACACTCGTGCAAACACGACCAAAATATGTGCATGTGGTCAGGCCTTTTGATGTGGTCAGGATTCCGTGGCTTAAATGTGTGAATGAATGTATGGCCCATGTCACTGGCAATGTTAGTGGTTGTTTACCCTCTCTGGTGATGCCTCTTTCCTGGTTTTCTGGATCCTGTCTTACGTCATCCTTTGGCAGGGAAAAATGTCAGGATGATTATGGTGCTTGTAACGATATACACTATATGATGAGGATGAGGATGGCGATGATATGATGCCAATGCTGCTGATGGTGGTGGTCATGATGATATATGTGATGATGATGGTGATGATGATGACAACAGTGATGACAATGATGATGATAATGATGATGACAACAGTAATGACGGGGATTACAATGACGATTTCTTCACCTCTATCAGCTGGGTCACATTTTAAATTTTACTGGGCACCAATTATCACTTCCTATCTCCTCAGAATTACAAGCAAAATTTTACCAAACTAAGCCAGCAAATCTTCACTAATAATAAAACAGGTGACTCAGAGGACGGGTAAAAATTATGGACAACTGCTCGCAGTGCATTGGCAAACTAGAATAAATGGACAAAACTAAAATTACCACCACCATCACCATCAATCCAACCCTCGTGATAATTTTAACGTTGTCACTGATGCCATATTCATTGTTTGACAGCTTCAGGAAAAATATGTTGGAAAGAAAAGGGATCTGTATTTTGTTTTTGTTGATTTGGAATAGGCCTTTGACAGAGTCCCTGGAGAGGTGGTGAAGTGGGCAATGAGAAAGCTTGGGTTGGAGAAGTGGCTGGTTAGGATGGTCATGGCTATGTATGTGGGTGCTCACACCCACATAAGAATGAATGGGGATTTAAGTGATGAGGTTTCCGTGACTGTTGGTGTGCATCAGGGGTCAGTTTTGGGTCCCATGTCGTTTATCATGGTACTTGAAGCCCTCACACATGACTTCAGAAACAGACTCCCGTGGGAGATGTTGTATGCTGATGATTTGGTGTTGACTGCAGAGAACGAAAGGGAGGCGAAGGAAAGATTTTGGAAGTGGAGAGACAGTATGGGACACAAGGGCTTCAGGGTAAATGCAGATAAAACAAAAATGATGATATCTAAGGTTGGTGGCAGTACAGTTAAAGAAGAGGGAGAGTGGCCATGTGCAGTCTGCCACAAGGGCGTGGGAAGTAATTTCATCTTGTGCAGTGTTTGTGATAAATGGGTGCACAAGAGATGTAGTGGTATTAGAGGCAGACTGAGAAATAATGCTGATTTTATGTGTGTGGTGTGTCGGGGAGAGCAGATGGAGATTGTCAGACATGAAAGGATTGAAATTGCTGGTGAGTCTCTTGAGCGTGTGGAAGTTTTGTTATTTGGAAGACATGTTATGTGCTGGAGGTGGGGCTGGAGCTAGCTCTGTGGCTAGGGTGAGAAGTGGTTGGAAGAAGTTCAGGAAGCTGTTGCCTCTCCTGACACTGAGAGGACTCTCCCTATGTGCTAAGGGGTCTTTGTATGCAGCATGTGTTAGGAGTGTGATGCTGTATGGTAGCGAGACTTGGGCAGTAAAGGAAGAGGATATTCACAGGCTCAAACGTACAGAAATGACATTGATTAGGTGGATGTGCAGTGCATCCCTGCGTGCAAGGCCTGGGGGGGCTGGGTTTACGATGGAAGAGTTGAGAGGTAGGATGCAATTGGAGTGTATTGGTGTTGTGATAAGGAGAGGTAGATTGAGATGGTTTGGGCATGTGGAGAGGATGGGGGATGATAATTGGTTGCAGAAGGTGAGAAGTGTTAATATTGGGGGTGGGGTTGCGAGGGGTAGACCGAGAAAGACACGGGACGAGGTCATTAAGTGTGACCTCAGGGTTAAAGGACTGAACAGGGAGGCTGCCATGGATCGTGCATCATGGAGAGCCACCACTAGGTGACGAAGGCCGACGCATGCAAGCATGTTGGAGCCTTCAAAAATGAAACAAAACGAAATTAACTAAACCTGGGCAGACCACTAAAAAAATGTGGGGGGGGGGGAGGGGGCTAACAGTGGGGGGGGGGGAAGGCAAAACAAGAAATCATCCGAGTTGACAGCCAACAGTGATAAATGGTCAAAACTAAATCCACAATCAACCATTATCAACCCAACCCCCTTCAATTCCATGACATGTACAGGCAGGTCCCAATATGTGACTGGGATATATTAATGGGGGACCACTCGGACTGCAAAAACCCATATGACGGAGTGAAAAATAGGATTGCAAATTCATACAACGAAGTACGTAACATATAAGAAAAACAGAACTAGGCTGACTGATAGTGCCTGCATCATCAAATTTGGGTCTAAATTGCCCTTCCTCGAATCATTGGTTTCTTGTAAAACAAATGCTCACACAACAGAACCCACCTGTACATCCACCATATTCTTACTACCAGTATTACAAATAATTTTCTTTAGCTGAGGAGAGACATATCATAATGGAAGGGTTAGATAACAGCCTTCACCAAACTCTTCAGAATTAAAATATCTCCCCTTACTTGGAAAAAATATATATCTAGAGGCAGCAAGAATGAAATACAGTATAAAGTACCAGTATATAATTTGACTGATAGGACTAATAATAATGATGATGATGATTATTAATTTTTTTTCCAGAAAAAAACAACTGCAGATATAACCAGACAAAAGTTTGCGGTGGCTAGTCACATAAAAAAACAAAAAAAACAAAAACAGACTACAAGTAAACACACATGGTCAAAACACAATAAAGCAGACTGGTCAACTGGTGGAAATGGACAAAACTAAACCATAAGAAGCATAAAGGCAGACACATGTGGCTAAATGTTTGCCAAATTATTAACTGAACTAAATGAATACCCTGTACTGTACACAATTAAGGCATACCACAAATGCAGCTTGATCTTTTTTTTTGGGGGGGGAGGGGGATGGAGAACAACACACAACAGAGGGCAAAAAGCAGACACACCTGGTCAAAGAAAAGCATCGAGAAAAAATAAATAACATTAATCTCATTAATCTAGGCTTCAAAGCAGATGCAACTGGACAAATCTTGGAAAAGGAAAAGGAAACAAGGGAGGATCTGGTATAAGTAAAAAGCACACAGTCCAATAAATAAATAAATAAATAAATAAAATATCTTATAATTAAAAATAACTAGGCCTAAAAGCACAGACAACTGGACAAATATTATCCAAAACCTGGTATACTGTTGTACCTTTTCGTGCTTGAGCTGTGGCGTGGACCGTGATGAAGAGGACTGGGATGGTGGTCTCTCAGGCTTCTTTTCCCCATTTTCCCGAGCTTCCCGATGTTCACCGTTGGCCTGCGGGGGTGTGTGGGGGTCCTAGTGTGGAAGGGAGTAGGGAACTGTACAGGTATACTCTTTTCACTTCAACTTGGCCTAAAACTGCAACTGTCCATTCTGAATGCTGATCATGAATAGGTGCGCTGTTGTGCTATGCTTTATTTTTGGCATTCAGCTACAAGAATAATGCTACAAGTGGAAAAATAAAATCTGGGCCAAGTTAAAGTGAATGAACTATAGGACTGTATCATCATAATCAACATTATGCCTGTAGTGTTAGATAAGGAGGTTCCCTAGTAACTTTTCTTTATCAATTTATTAATGTTTATTTGTATACGCTATTCATTCACTTGCACTCACCATTATAGGGATTAAAACAGCAAAAAAGAAATCACTGAATGTACTATTCAGGAAAAATCACAGAGAATGAGATGCTGAGAAGCCTCCAAATATGACAAGAATATGGTTACATGTCACCACCACCCTTACCCTTGCCTTCCATTCCAATGATACTATAATAAAGTTGTGTTTGTGTATGATGATGATGGAGATAAAAACAACAATAATAATAAACTGCCCTCACCCTCTTTCCCGCTAATAGATGGGGTGGGAATTATTAAGATATTAATCAAACTGTAGATGAATGTAGTGATGTATAGCTTCCTCTTAATTCTTTGAGCATGTTTATAAACTTTCCAAAGGTTCCTAGAAAATGTCAAGTGCAATCCAAGAAATTAAAATGATGTGGAGTCCTTGGAATTTCACTGCATTTCACAGTCAAGAATTGTTTATGTGCAAGTTCGGCTGCCCTCTTTCTTCTGTTAATAAATGTTGTGGGGACCCAAACCCAGGACCCCCAGACCCAAACTATGCCTGTTCAGCTGTTAGTGTTGTAGAGACCCATTTGTAGCGGGGTATGTATAAACAGACTTCAGTAATATCTTTACAGCCTACTTGCTGTCCCTAAGCTGAATAAACTATATAAAGGAAGGAAACATTCAGTCACATGTGCAGGTACTTGGTAATCTTTTCTTGTGAGTGACAGATCGTGCAGCGTGGAGAGCCACCGTTAGGTGACACAGGCCGATGCATGCAACCATGTTCAAGCCTTTATAAACGATACGACTGTACACTGAATCAAAGTCGAAGCCAAGACTCTCACATTATTATATATTATATGCTATATCTTATACTTCTTTTCTCTCTACACCTCCCAGTAACTGTTGGGAAGTAATCAGCTGGCTTTGGCACTTGATTTAACTTCCACTCCCCAATACAAGGACACCTTAAGAGACAGCAGTGTCGTTTTATGTACAGCAGGTGGGGGCACTCATCAGGTGACTGCTCTTTCTTCTCTTCCTTCCTTCCTTCCTTGTCTGTGGGTAATTAAGGTGCTCCAGCTGGATTGAGGCTGTGTAGGTTTATATCCAAGAGGTGGTTGGGGTTTATTGCTGATGTAACGCCACTCAGGGATGAGTGAGTGTGGTCACTTTCATCATAAATTTCAGGACCAATTGGCCTAGCCCTGAGCTCCTTTGCTCCTCACAGGGCAACACGGAATTAGATGTTGATGTGATGATGATGATGATGATGAAGATATACAGTATAGTATATGTTCGGTATGTCAGGCAGCATGAATAAACTGTACAACAGTACATCATCAGATTTGAGTGGATTGAAAAAAAAAAAATCAAATCCAGCGAAGAAGTAATTACAGCAATACACAATCAATGAAGAAACCACAGGCATCCTATCAATGAATTTATCTATCTATCTACCTTTCCCTCTAATTACCCATCCTCCATATCTATCAGCATGTTTATGAAAGAAAGTACAGCAACCGAAATATTAAGTGAAAAAGTATGATTTTCAACTATTTTTCATTATATAGCAAATTTCTCTCTCTCTCTCTCTCTCTCTCTCTCATGACCTCAAGTAAAGATGCTGACATTTTGGCCAGGACTGTCTGTCGTTAATTATCACACACATCATATTCTTTAATTGGCCACCTGTGCAACACTAATGATATGGTTGTTAGGCTGTGGGCAGGGGTGGCAGCAGAGGAGGGACGAAGGAGGGAGTAGTGAAAGAAAGAAGAGGAGAGGAGGAGATGGAGGAAGGGAAGAAAAGTGAGAAAGAGAAAGGGAGAAAGAACTAGAGCCAAGCAGAAGAGGGATGAAAAGGAGAGACATGACAAAAAAGAAACAGAAAGACAAAAGAAGGGAAGAACAGACTGGAAGAGAAGGAGGAAGGGAATAAATGGGAGAATATCAAAAGGAAAAGAGAAGTGGGAGACATCAAACAAAATGGATGATAAGTACATTCAGTCAAAAATGTATTATAATTCAGATGATTAATGGTTCAGAATAAACGGTCTGTGTGTGTGTGTGTGTGTGTGTGTGTGTGTGTGTGTGTGTGTGTGTGTGTGTGTGTGTGTGTGTGTGTGTGTGTGTGTGTGTGTGTGTGTGTGTGTGTGTGTGTGTGTGTGTGTGTGTGTGTGTGTGTGTGTGTGTGTGTGTGTGTGTGTGTGTGTGTGTGTGTGTGTGTGTGTGTGTGTGTGTGTGTGTGTGTGTGTGTGTGTGTGTGTGTGTGTAAGCAAATATTTCTGAATGAAGAGTGTATTTATACACTGTGTTTTTTATACTCTGTTAATGCATACAGAAAGCACACACACATATAAAAAAAAAGTAAGTGGAAAATGCTTTCAAAAGTATCAGCATGTTTGAAAATTTAAACAACAGGATTTTTTTTTTTTTTACAGGGTGTGGGTATACAGAGAAAAAGATCCTATGGCACTGGTGATGTCAGTTATCTAAACACCATCAGAGAGTAAAGATGTGGTTAAGAAAGGAGAAAGAGTTAGGAGGGAGGAAAGAAGGGAGAAGAAAGAGAAGAAAGCAATTTAGATGAGAGGAGAAATATGAGAGAGAGAGAGAGTAAACCCTGTCCATACACTCACATAGCACATGAACAACAAGATCCTGCTCACTCTTCTTGCTTTGTGAGAAGAGAAAACAGACACAAGGTAAAATAAACTAAAAATATATATATATAAAGACAAGCATGTTTTCAAGAGAGGAGGAAAAAAGAGAACAGGAGGAAAAAGGAAAAACAGAAAGGTTTTAGGAGAGGAAAAAAGAGAGGAGAATGGTTTGAAGAGAGGAGGGAAATGAGGAAGGTAAAACAGACTGTAAGGCAGACTTCACCTCACCCATACCTCATTGGCCACGTCTACCACCAGGTCCTGATCACTCTTCTCGCCGTCGCTGTCATGCCCTTTGTCCTCCTTGCGTCGTTTGGCTTCATGTTCATCTGGCGTGCGTGACCCGGGACGATACTTGTCACCAGGCGAACTGCTGCTGTTGCGCTGAGGGCAAGGCGGCAGAGTTAGTGCAATGTTATGCTACAGTTACATCAACAAAAACAATAAAACTCCAGTAATAATAATAATAATAATAATAATAATAATATTAATCTATTCAATCTGGTTCTTTCTTGCCCCATCTGGAGTGTAGGCAAGAGTGACCAGTCTCTGTTCCCTAAGAGGTATTACATTAGAAAAACACCGCAACCATAACTTGGATACTAAGTATTATGGACATGGTTGTACAACTTAATTATTCTGCCACTGAGCGAAGAGGAACAGGCTGAAAAATTACAAAAATATTTGCCAGGTTATGGTGAATAAACTATATATTCAATGATGATGGTGATGATAGTGATGATGATGGTGATAATGATGGTGGTGGTAATTTTATATCTTCAGTACCTAACTTACTTATAATTATATATCGTGTGTGTGTGTGTGTGTGTGTGTGTGTGTGTGTGTGTGTGTGTGTGTGTGTGTGTGTGTGTGTGTGTGTGAGAGAGATGTCAAACATACACACCTGTGGACATGCAAACACACGTAATTATCTATGAAACCACACACACACACACACACATACAGGAAGGACAGGGGATATAAGGAGAGGGTAAGGGAGAAGGGAAGGGAAAAGAGGAAAAAAAAGAGGCTAGGAGGGAATCTGGAAGAGAAAGGAAATGGAGAGAAGAGGAGAGAAAGGGAGGAGAGCAGAGGGAGAAAGAAAAGAAAGGGAGGAGAGCAGAGGGAGAAAGAAAAGAAAGGGAGGAGAGCAGAGGGAGAAAGAAGGAGGAAAGGAGAAGGGAGGGGGGAAAAAGAGAAGGGAGGAGAGAAGAAGGGAGGGAGGAAGAGAAGGGAGGGGGGAAAAAGAGAAGGGAGGAGAGAAGAAGGGAGGGAGGAAGAGAAGGGAGGAGAGGAGAGGAGAGGAAAAAGAGGGGAAGGGGGGAGAGAAGAGAGAGGAGGGGAAGGGAGGGAGAGAGACAGGAGAGGAGAGACAGGGTGAGCATAAGGGTGTTAGGGAAATAATAGGTTTAATGGTGTGAGGAATTCATGTGTGACATCTGATTTGCTCTCTCTCTCTCTCTCTCCCCTCCTATTTCCCTCCCTCCTCTTCCTCCCAATTTCCTTTCGTAGTCCCTCTCCCTCTCTTCCTCTCCTCCCCACTCTCCCCCCACCAAGCCAGCTAATAATTCAGTATCAGTCTCTCTCTCTCTCTCTCTCTCTCCCCACCTGGTCCCGTTCAACCCTCTTTGTTTCCCCTACTCTCTCCATTCTCTCCCCCATTTCTTCTCCTTCCCTTCCCCCCCTCTCTCTCTCTCTCTCTCTCCCCCTCTCTCTCTCATTGCAACCCTATTCTCCCCCCTTGTCCCTCCCTCCCTCCCCTGTCGTCACTGCAATCCTACTCCTTCCCTCCCTCTTTCCCATCTGTCTCCTTCCTCCCTCCCTCCTCTCTCTTCCTCC
The DNA here is from genome assembly GCF_032717465.1 of Coenobita brevimanus. Lineage (NCBI taxonomy): Eukaryota > Metazoa > Arthropoda > Malacostraca > Decapoda > Coenobitidae > Coenobita > Coenobita brevimanus. Next base: position 40,853,849 of record NC_137015.1, on the reverse strand, counting down.
CTCCCTTCCCTCTTCCATATGCCACTTTCAGGAAAAGGGGAAAGCCTTATCTGTGAACCCCTCTCCTCCCCCTCCCCCCCCCTCTCTCTCTGACTACCGCTCATTGACTCTATATCCGGTGCCCCTACCCCCCCTCCCCTTCCTCCCCTCCTTCCTTCCTTCCTCTCTCCCTCTCCTCCTTCCTTTTTTTCTACCCCACTTCCTCCCCCCCCCCTCTCTCTCTCTCTCTGGTCACCATATGGGATGATTTGAATTATTGGCCGAAGGAAGAGGGAAAGAGGGGAGAGGGTGGGGGAAAAGAGGGGAGAAGGTGGGGGGAAGGGGGGAGGGAGGGAGGGAGGGAGGGAGGGAGGGGGGAAGGATGGCAGTAGGGAAGAAGAGAAAGAGGGGATGGAAATAAAGAAGGAAGGCGAAAAATGGAGGAAGAACAGATGAAAGAAGGAAAAGAATGATGGAAAAAAGATATGAAAAGAAGGAAAGGAAGAGGAAACAAAATAAAGAAGGAAAAAGAATGGTATGGGAGAATAGAGAGAGAGAGAGAGAGAGAGAGAGAAAGACTATAACAATAATAATCATAATAATAAAAATAATGAGCGAAAACGAAGGGAGTGAGACGACGCAGTGTGAAAGAATGTGAGAGGATAAGTAAGTATGCGTAAGTGGAGAAGTAATTAAAGCGAGGGGTGGTGTGGAGTGAGAGAGTGAGCGAGTGTGATATAATGGTGGTATTAGGATAAGGGTGAAAAATTCGTTATTGTTGACGTCACTGGTCACGTGACTCTCAACAGGCACGTGGACACTTCACACAGAGGGGAAGGGACGTGTGTGTGTGTGTGTGTGTGTGTGTGTGTGTGTGTGTGTGTGAGGGGGGGTAGGGGAGAGAGGAGCCAGTGATGGGAAAGGGGAAGGAGAGAGAGAGAGGGGAGTGATTAAGGGGAGGCGAGTGGTTAGGGTGAGGGGAGGCGAAGGGTGAAAGGCCAGTGAATGAGGGGAGGAGAAGGGAGTGAATGAGGGGAAGTGAGTGGCTGGGGTGAGGGGAGATCAGACAGGACAGAGGGAGTGATTAGGGGAGGGGAGGGGAGGGGAGGGGAGAGAATGAGGGGACGGGAGGGGAGGGGAGAGAATGAGGGGAGGGGAGAGAGGGGAAAGGAGTGGGCAGTTTCCCAAAGCGTGGCTGAGCAGGTCATAACCACACCACCAGGCGGGTGTGTGTGTGTGTGTGTGTGTGTGTGTGTGTGTGTGTGTGTGTGTGTGTGTGTGTGTGTGTGTGTGTGTGTGTGTGTGTGTGTGTGGACCCTGATAAAGCAGCTTAAAACACCTCACTAAATACATAAAGAGAAATGTAAACTAAGACAACGGTGGGATATTTGCCTACGAAACACTTATAACACCGATGAAGAAATAATGGCCTGGCATCAATGTACAGTGTATGAAAGAAAGAAAATAAAGAAAAGATGAGCAAATAGTGTGATCTTTGCAGCACACAAGAACAAAGACAAGGAACACAAGAACACCGAGAAGGAACATACGGACACAGAAAGAACACACGAACACCAAGAGGAGGAACACAAGAACATCGAGGAGGAACACACGAACACCGAGGAGGAACACCAAAATCACTATGCTATGGAAGGCCTAACTGCCGGGACGCGTTACACAGTTACCCAATCACCTAATCCCACCCAAGACCAGATTATGCAAATGGCTAATGCGATAAAAGTTAAGTCTTCTACCGCGAGAAAAACCGCCACAGGAACGACGGTTACAAATAAAATCTTCATATTCAAGCATCATTAAATGCAACTCCGCAACTGTCCTATTCTGCCTGTATTTCCTACTGCCTATGACCTCCAGTCTTTCAAACGCAGTGAACCCAGGCTTCTCGAAATGAACGGATCTTTAATTTGGAACTCTTGTTTTTATTCTTTCTTAGAGGGAGCAGTCTTACGGGATTGGTTCCTTCTTCCTCACATTAAAAAAAAAAAAAAAATCGCTACCCTACACTAAAGCCTAAAAGTCCCAATAGCTAAACGTACCTATCTAGTCCCATCATATACACTAATGGGTATAAAGCCTCAACCAACACAACACCATCGACTGAATATGTGTAATGCCTTTCTACACGACACATCTGCACTCATCACCTGGTGACTGTCAGGCGAGGCACGTGTAGTGATGTAGGGGACATGAGATGGAGTGGAAAGGTATATGAAAGAGGGGAGTGTAAGCTGGGGGGAGGGCATCGAAATTGCCGGGGACTGGGCGGCATGGAGATTTGTTTGTGGCCACCCCTTACGGGATTAAGCTGTCTGGTTATAGATAAATATATAGATAGATCAATATATGAAGGACCAGATGAGACGGGCACTATTCCAGATACGTGAACTGTCGACCCTAAATAAGAAACACAGACGCAAAACATTTACTGTACATAGGTACAAAAAGTGAAATACCTGGCCCGACAAAACACCATCGACTGGAACTGCCCAATACCACACATACTGCACACTTGCACTCATCAGCTGGTATCTATCAGGCCACGCACGGGGTTTATTATAGAAGACATCATTTTTTTTATTATGTATTTTAAAAATGCCCCCCCTTCCGGTACAACAACTGCGACTGCCCGGCAACGTAAACAAAACCATCGTACGTCTGACCCTTGCCTCTGACAGCGATATCTTAACTCTACAGTAATTTCGTCAGGGAACAAAGCCTGAATATATTTTTACAAGTTCAATTTTAAATATCTATCATTCATGAATATTTGTATCCTAACCCAACCAGTCAGCCGTATATCTTGCAGTTTACTTTTCTTTTTTTTTTACCTCCATATAAAATATTTTTTCTTTTATTTCATCCTTCTTCTCTCCTTGCTCTTACCACTTTCCCCTCCGTACCCCGTTCTGACCCCCTCCTCGTTCCGACCCCTCCCTCCCTCTCTCTCTCTCTCTCTCTCTCTGGCCAGCAAATCAGGGCAGACGTCTATGGCCCCATACCAATTAGTGGGGCCTAATAAAATTCACCCTCTGTGTGTGTGTGTGTGTGTGTGTGTGTGTGTGTGTGTGTGTGTGTGTGTGTGTGTGTGTGTGTGTGTGTGTGTGTGTGTGTGTGTGTGTGTGTGTGTGTGTGTGTGTGTGTGTGTGTGTGTGTGTGTGTGTGTGTGTGTGTGTGTGTGTGTGTGTGTGTGTGTGTGTGTGTGTGTGTGTGTGTGTGTGTGTGTGTGTGTGTGTGTGTGTGTGTGTGTGTGTGTGTGTGTGTGTGTGTGTGTGTGTGTGTGTGTGTGTGTGTGTGTGTGTGTGTGTGTGTGTGTGTGTGTGTGTGTGTGTGTGTGTGTGTGTGTGTGTGTGTGTGTGTGTGTGTGTGTGTGTGTGTGTGTGTGTGTGTGTGTGTGTGTGTGTGTGTGTGTGTGTGTGTGTGTGTGTGTGTGTGTGTGTGTGTGTGTGTGTGTAAGATTCAGCTCGTCTCAATTTTCACCCTTGTCTGCCTATCCCTCCCTCCCTCCCTCCCATTTTCCTTCCTTCCACCCTCCTTACCTCCATCCTACTCCTCCTTCCTTGATTCCCTCCAGTCCCCCACCTCCTTCTTCCTTCCTCTTCCTCTCCATCGTATTCATCCTCCCTCCTTCCTAGCCTTCCTTCCATCCTCCTCCCCTCAACCCTACTCTTCCTCACCCCTACTTGTCTATCCTTGTTCTTACCTATGTTTCGTTTATCAAAAATATTATGCGAATAAGCGTTTTGTGTGTGTGTGTGTGTGTGTGTGTGTGTGTGTGTGTGTGTGTGTGTGTGTGTGTGTGTGTGCACATTTGACCCCCACGGATTTCGACATGCCATACATAAAAAATGATCGGAACGACGAGCTGACAACGATAGTGAAAATTATAATTGTGTGCGGTGAGTTGTGCGCCAGCCACGCACACTCTTGTACCCAGTTTTTCGCCAGACACTGAGAACCCTCTACAGGCCATACCGCTGTGTGGAATGAGCTGAAATTTGTCACGGGCATGTTCGGTATGTCAGGGCAGGTCCATGTCAAGTGTCAAGTGTGGTGTCAGTGCATGTCATGGGGGGCATGCGTTTAGCGGTGTGATGGCACTGCTAAACGCTTCTCTCTCTCAGTAACAAACAGCCACGAAACGACCAACAAGACTATTGCCGTTTGCTTTCCTTTATACTGCCTCATTACATTTCTTTCTTTACTCCTTTTCCCATTCTTTCCCTTACTCTGCTTTTCTTCCTTCCTCCACAGTTTACTCCTCTTTTAGTCTCCATCCCTCCGTCTCTTCCTCTCTCTCAACCAAGCAACCTCCCTTCCTGCCTCCTCTCTCTCTCTCTCTCTCTCTGCCTGCCTCAATCAGGGCGGGGTGTAATTGGCAATGACCGGGAGGATGATTCTATTGCCACCACGCGCAGGGGATGGGGGAAGGGGGTGAAAGCAGGGAGGGAGGGGAGGAGGAAAGGGGAGGAAGGAGGGGGAAGGTAGAGACAGGCAAGGAGGGAAGGGGACAGGAGGGGGAGAGGAGGGAGGGAAGGAGAAGGCAAGGAGGGAGGATAGCTAAGATAGACAGGTGCAAATATACTTCCATAAATAAATACATATGTACTAGAGAGAGAGAGAGAGACCACACAGACAGACAGACCACTCTCATAATAAGAGGAAGATTAGAATTGGGGTTGCGGGAAAAACTGAAGGGAGGGAGGGAGGGGGAGGGAGAGAGGGAGAGGGAGGGAGGGGGAGGGGGAGGGAGAGAGGGAGAGAGAGAGAGAGAGAGGAAGGAGAAGATAAGAGGGAGGGCGGGCTGAGGGGAGAGAGGGCGAGAGAGAGAGACAAGGAGGAAGGGAAGGAGAGGAAAGGAGAGAGGGGAAGGTGGAGGAGGGAAGGAGAGAGAAGAGGGGATGGTGGAGGAGGGGAGACGGGAAAGAGAAAAGTGAGGGAAGGAGATAGGAAGAGAGAAAACAAGAGATAAGGAAGGAATAAGAGAAATGAGGGATTTGGAGAGGGAGGAGGAGGAAGAAGAGAGGGAAAGGAGAAACAAAGGGAAACAAGAGGGAAGGAAAGATTCGGAGGATGGAGAGAGAGAGAGAGAGAGAGAGAGAGAATATTAATCCCATTTTTATTAGGCTAAAAACTGGTTCAACTTAAATGCTTCCTATTTATCAAATCCTGCTTCTACTCTCTCTCTCTCTCTCTCTCTCTCTCTCTCTCTCTCTCTCTCTCTCACACACACACACACACACACACATATACTGAGCGAGTGCGTGAGACAGTGTGTAAGAGTAAGCAAGCCGCTAATGGTGAGAGTAAGAGAGTAATTGAGAGTGTGAGTGAGTGAGAAAGTGAGCAGCACGGCCAAATATACGCTCTCTTAACATATAAGTGTGTGTGTGTGTGTGTGTGTGTGTGTGTGTGTGTGTAATTCACCGGGTCGGTCAGGATCACTTGATGGTCGTGATCGTCAGCTTTTACCCTCCCGGAAGGGAGCTGAGAGCTCATACAGTCCGATCTAAGGGCAAGGCTGTGACCTTCACACACGCACACACCCGTCCCCTTGCTCAAGGGGGACAGTAACCACCCACTTCGTCAGTGAAACTTTTCGCAACCTGAGCGAGGCGCGAACTCCCGTCCACCAGTTGGCAAGCGAGAACATTACCACTGCACCAGCGAGCGGTGTGTGTGTGTGTGTGTGTGTGTGTGTGTGTGAGACAGAGAGAGGCCTACCGTCACTGATTAACTTAACACCAAAGCAGCGAATTAGATCACAATACCAAACCAAATCCACCTGTATTAATCTATCAATCTATCGCATCATGATAAAATCCAATGATAGTCTTAGATATTTCCTTAAGTCTATGTTCAAGTACTTTTATGACCCCATCCCACCCCATCCCATCCCATCCCATTCCATCCATCCCACCCCATCGGACCCCATCCCTCCCTACCCCACCTCGCGCCATCCCATCCTACCTCATCCCCTTCCATCCCACCCTACCCCACCCCACCCCACCCCACCCCATTCCATCCATCCCACCCCATCGGACCCCATCCCTCCCTATCCCACCTCGCGCCATCCCATCCTACCTCATCCCCTTCCATCCCCCTACCCCATCCATCCCATTCCATCCATCCCACCCCATCGGCCATCCTTCCTTCCCATCCTACCTCATCCCCTTCCATCCCACCCTACCAACCCCACCCACCCCACGCCCTCAACATGTGGGTGTAGACTGGATTACAAGAACCAGTTGGGCCGGAATTAACTTATCAGGCTGGAACACATTTATTACGCCTAATTGTAACTACCTGAACTGGACGGGACTGGATTGTGGAAAACTACTGAACTACATCACGAGAACCACAACTACACACTACCCTGGTTGACTCTACCTTGGCCTACAACTGCTCTCTCTCTCTCTCTCTCTCTCTCTCTCTCTCTCTCTCTCTCTCTCTCTCCATCGAACACTGAGTTATAACAAGAGATTAAAACAATATGGTGCTAGTCACAAAGAAGTGCTATGGAAAGGATACAGAGTTACAGGATAGTCTTAAACTGCCACTGAGCTATGTATAATAAACTGCAAGAGGTAAACAATATGAACCAAGTTACAACAAAAAGAACTAGATATTTTTCGTTGATTTGGAGACCTGAATGACTATCTGCACTTTAATTACAGTGAAAAGGTGAATGACAGTGAGAACGTGTGTATGACAGAGGAAATGAATGACTGTAAGAACATGAGACAGTGAGAGTGTATAACGGAAGAAATGAATGACAGTGGGAGTGAATGGCAGTGGGAATGAATGAATGAATGACTGAGAAGGTGTATATGAATGAGAGTGAATGACTGAAAAAATGAATGACAATGATAAAGTAAACATCAGTGAGAATGTGAAAGGCTGAGCATGTGAATAACAGTGAGAAAGTGAAAGACAGTGAGAAAGTGAGTGAATGAGTGAGTAATCAAGTGGCACTCACCGCTCTGTCGTCCAGCAGTGCCGCCGCTCTGTCTTCAGAACGCTCTCTCTTCTCATCCGGCCTCACCAGGTCTACGAAAATATTGACAGTTTTACCGTTAATATACTTTTACCATTAATAAAGTTTCTACAGCAGTGAATTATAAAAAAAAAAAAAAAAAATCACAGAAGGATTCAAATAATATCATCAAGACACTCAGAGTGAATACACCCTGCAAAACAACCACCTAAAGAAAGACATGTGCCTGTTTTGTCATCAGTTAAGGAAGCTCCTTAAGCAATTTATTTTGCATATTACACTTACATTCCCATTCTGTACTATATAAATCTGTCTAACATCGCCATACTCTGCATGAACAATGTACAAAGGGATATTCACTTGCTATATCCAAAAATAAATCACTAAGGAAGAGGTGCTAGGGAGCCTCCTTACCTGACAACACAGGCTTCTGTGTACCTGGTTTTCCGACAACATTGGGTGGATGGTGTGGTAATCTCCCTAGTATGAGATTTACCCAGTACCTGGTTGATCAAGTGTGCTGAGAGGATGAAGCAGCAATGTTGTCAGGTATAAACTGAGCAGAATAAAAAGGGTCATAAAACGAGACCTGCTCTACTTGGTTGTCCCAGTACACCGAGAGAATGGTGTGGTAATCTCCCTAAAATTATACTTGTCATATGGTACCTGTTATACGGGTACAGGCAGGTCCCGTTATACGAACATCTACTACACAAGAAACTGATGATGTGAGAATAGGTAATTTTGACCCAAATTTGGTGATGTGAACACGAAAATTCAAAGTTGTCATTGGGGTCAGTTAATTTAACCCTGTTTTCCCCATAAATTATGTACTCCATTATATGAGTTTTTGCTGCTCTGTTTTTCACTCCATTATATGAGTTTTCAGTCCGAGCAGTCCTCCATCAACACATCCCACTCGTATAATTGGACCCGCCTGTTTGTTGGTCATTCACAGAGACTCGGTGTACCTGGTTTTCCTAGTACGTTGAGAGGATGGTGTGGCAGCCCCATGAGCGACGCCGACGACACCGCCGACAGGAGTCCTGGTGGTGCGGCAGTAGAGGGTGGGAGGCCAGGCATGCCAGCCAGGGACGGGTGCGGCGCCATGGGCAGCGTGGGTGCGTGTGCACCATGGGGAATACCAGCCTGGGCGTGCATCTGTTGCTGAAGGGCCACCAGAGAGGGTGGGCAGGTGAGGGAGGGGCAGGATGGAGGAGAGGAGGGAAGGTGGTGAGGAGGAGTGGAGGGAAGGAGGTGACAAGGAACGGAGGAAAGAACATGAAGAGAAATGAAAGGACAGATAGGGAGGAGTGGAAGGATGGAGGTGATGAGAGTGAAGGGCGGGAGGTGATAAGAAGTGAAGGAATGGAGGGAAGGAAGTGAGGATGAGTTGAGAGGAGGAGGTAAGAAGGAGTAGAGGGAAGCAAAGATGAAGCGATGCAGAATATGAGAAGGATGGGAAGGTGATGAACATGGTAGTCAGGGAAAGAAGAGGGAGGTAGTAGAAGAAATGGTAGGAGTGGACGGTAACAAAGTGAGGATGAGAGAGGGAAGGAGTAGAGAAGTAAGGCAGGTGTGAAGAGGAGAGGAGTGAAGAAAAGGAGGGTTAAGGGGAAGGAATGAATAAAAAGAAAAGAATGCAAAAAAGCAAGAAAAAGGTTAGGAAAGAGGGAAAAAAGAAAATTCAAAAGTTAGAAAAAATCTCAAACCTCTACTACCTTAACAATAAACACCTTCTAATTACAGGATACACTCTACAATGAACTACAACATACTGCAAATCTATCCCTTGAATCTGGCTGATGCTCTAGTCTAGTTTATTATTACTCCTCCCAGACAATGTTATGTAACTTAGGAAAGGTGGTTTGGCCCTGAGGAGAAAATGGAGACTAGGAGACTAAACAGGAGAGTGTATGTGAGTGAGGTGGAGGAGGGGAGAGGGAGAGGGAGACCAAGGATGAAATGGAGGATTGAGCAGAGAGGTATATGAAAGAGGGCAGAGTAAGCTGGGGGGAGGGCAGCGAAATGGCAAAGGACCAGGTGACATGAAGACATTTGTTTGTGGCCACCCCTTTTGGGGCGGCCACAAACAAATAGATAGATAGATAGATAGATATGAAGGACTCTCGTACAGAATGGATTTACCAAAACTAGAATCTAATCTCCCCCACTTTAAAAAGTCCCTCCTAAGCCAAATAACTCATAAGGAGACACCAAGAATAATATTACAAAGATACCCCAGTGCTGAGCAAGGCAACTACACCAGTCTTACTAAAACTGCCTTCTCTTACTTAAAATAACTCATAAGGAGACACCATGAACAATAATACAAAGATATCCCACTGCTGGCTGGGTCAACTGCACCAAACTCACTCTAACTTTGTTCTTTCGTGCTCCCTACGTGTCAACAAGTGGGTTGGTGGAGGGTTAGTGCCCCACCCCATAAAATAACTCAAAGTCAAATGGCCACTCCTTACAGGATTATGGCGTCTGGCAATAGACATACAGACAGATTTGTAAATCAGGCCCCCATGGGTTTAGAGAAAGTTTACGTCCCTGATCATCTGAACTGGACAACATCAAATTATTTCTACTGGATCTTTGTTTAAACTGTCATTTTACTGCTGCTACTACACAACTACCAACCCTACCACACTGCCAGTACCACACAAACTCCACCACTACCTTACCAAAACATCATACAATTACCATACTCACCATCACATCACAACACTACCTCACGACACCATACAATACCACACCATGCCATGCCACGGCACTACCCCACATCACCACACCACAGCACAAATCACACCACAGCACCACCTGACAACCACACCACACATCATCACACACCTCATCCTTTTGGTATGCTCACCCCAATGATGGCGTTGAGTTCCGTCATGGTGACCTGCTTGGCCCTCTCCACCGCTGTCGCCACCTGTTGCTGATGCTGCAACGAGAGCAACAATAAGATGCAATGGCAGGTATTCTCTCTCCATACTCCTTCCTACCTTTCAATAGCTTCTTTGCATATTATTTTGGGCAGTAAAAAATTAGTTAAAAATAAATATCAGTCATTAATGAAGTCATTAAACAGTAAATCTTCAACTGGCCAAACTGATTCTGGTGACAGCATGCAATTTTACTCAGACGAATTCAATGTTTGGGGTTAGTGAAGATTAGGAAGAGGAAGGAAACTTTTGCAGAGAACTGTAGGTGTCAGTTTTCTCTCTCTCTCTTGTAGTTGCCTGTACACTGTTGTCACCAATTATGCTACAGTACAGTACTCCATTCTCCATTTTCTCTCCTACAGTCATTCTTTATCTTCCCTCGCCTCCTATTCCTTACATCTTTCCTTTCCATTCCTCTTTTCTTCTCCTCCCATTTATGTTCCTCCCTCCCTTCTTCCCCTTCTCCTTCTTCCCCCACTCTATGCCCATCCCTCCCTCACTATTCCCTTTCTTATATCCTCTTCTCCCTCCTAGTTTCATTTCTTTTTCTTCCTTCCTATTTTTTCTCTCCACACTAATTCTTCCCCAACCTAATGTCCCTCACGCACCCATTCCCCTTAATTCATTACTTCTTCCTCCTACTTCCATATTCCCAACTTTCCTCTCCCATCTTTTTTTTCTCTCTTACTCCTCACTTCTTCCTCTACTACTTCTCCCCTTTCTCCCTCCATTTCTCTTTACTTTCTTTTTCTCTCTCCTCACTCCATTACTTCCTTCCTTTCCTCCATCCCTTTCCCTCTTCCTTCCCTCTCTCCTGCTACCCTTCTCCTCAACTTACCTCCTGTGATAGGAAGGGCAGCACCTGGGCAATGATGGCATTCAGTCGCTTGGCAATCTCCGTCTGCGGGATTAAGATAAATATTAATTACACATCACACACACCCCCATCATCAGTAACTTCTATCTGTCTATCTATCTACTGCCAAATGCCTTAATCTCGTAAGGGGTGGCCACAAACAAATCGCCTCCATGTCATCCTGTCCCCTGCCATATCACTGCCCTCCCCAAGCTTACACCCCCTCCCACATACTGTATATCTCTCTACTCCATCCCTCCATCTCATCCTCAGACTCACCCTCCCTCTCCCCCACTCCATCTCACTCACAAACACAAAAATAACTTTAACATCATATCAGGAAGTTATCTCCATCACCAATAACCTCATCATTTAAAAAGTTACAAAGAAAAAATGAACTTCAACGATACAATGTACTATCATTCTTAACTTTAATATCACAGCAACAGTTATGAAGAGAACAAAAATACCTTGAACATTTACCACAGTTATTATCTCCCTTATCAATAATTTCAGCATTGTATCAAATCACATATATATAGTACACAATATCAACTTCCATATCACACACTTCATTTATGTGATTGGGATATAAATTAATTACTATTCCACACCTGCTCCAGCATTATTATTTTTTCTTTTTTTTGGGAGGGAGGGGTAAATTTGGCAAATCATAATTATAACCAGCAATGAGAGTTTATCAGGCAAATTCTTCTGGAAGTGACAGACTAATTGCTGCCAAAGAAAATAATAATAATAATAATAATAATAATAATAATAATAATAATGTCCCTACACCTTAAAGAAAAAAAAAAAAGTACCGTAAAACCTGTAAACACCACACACAAGACTATTAAGAATATTATGCAAAATAATAAAAACTATAAAAGCAGCAGTAAATGGAAGTAATTGTAGGAAGATAAAGTCTCCTAAGCCCACTCTGCTAATTTTACTCTAACTTGGCCAAATACTTCCATTTCTCTATCCCACATGCTCAGAGGCAACATTAGGTTTGGTGCTAGTCACAAAGAAGTGCTTTGGTGAGGATGGTGAGCTCCTGTCTTATTCTGCCACTGAGCTACGTGAAATAACCTGCAGAAGGATGAAAATCTTGGCCAAGTTAAGGGACAGTGTTCACGTACGGTTAAGAAGCTCACTAACACCTCTCCCTTACCGATTTATTTCTGATTCTGCTGCGTTACTATATACTTCTGTGTTATTTATGCAATCCATATTAAGACATATGAGGCAAACCCAGGGATACTGATGGGTTGTTTGGAAAATAAATTGCTAAGGAGGATGTGTTAGGGAGCCTGCTTACCCAGTGAGAGTCCAGGGCAAGGTGAAGGAGGGATAGATAATGATAGATACGAACGCACCTGCTTGTGCATCTCCACGTTAAGGCCGTAAGACATCTCGTAGTACTGCAAGAGAAGACGAGTTAGGTCAGTTCAGGTCAAGTTATCTATCTATCTATCTATATCTATTTATATAATGCTTAATAAATTTCATCTATCTATCTATCTATCTATCTATCTATCTATATCTATGTATTGAATGCTTAATAAATTTCTGATTACCTCTCTCTCTCTCTCTCTCTCTCTATCAATCTATCTATCTGTCTATAATGTTTAATAAATGAGTACAGTATTTCAATTTCCCCCCTCTCTCTCTCTTCACACACACACACATACACACACACACACACACACACACACACACACACACACACACACCTTAATGTGATTACTTATACACAAGGAGGTGGTCAAGTGGCGAGGGAGAGAGTTGCTGACTACAGGATAACAGTAATAACACCAGCTGGGATAGGGAACACCTTCAGGGATAAGATTCCAGTAAGACACGACACATCCTCTACACCACCCATCAACATGTCTTAAAACCACTCCCACTAACACCATCACACCAGCCTTGAATGGGACAAACCTGGTATTCTTGAGTGGAGACAGTGGGTATTAGTGCCCAAAAACTGATAAATACTTCTAGTACTATCCCTATCCTTCAGCATGTAAAATTAGATCTCGCAGTCATTGCCTACCCTATAACAAACAATCTGAAATTCTCTCTCTCTCTCTCTCTCTCTCTCTCTCACCATAACATAGTGCCGTTGCATCTCCGTTTTTTCGCTGGCCAGCTTCTCACATTCCAGCTTCAACCTGAAAAAAAAAAAATGGTTTTTTAAATATAATGTCTTTAGGTAGAGAAAATAAAGATAGCTCTAATATCATCATCACCATCATCACCCCACCACCACCACCATCATCATCATCATATCACCACCGTCATCATCATCATATCATCACCACCACCATCAATATCCTACCTACATTAATTTCATCTTCATCTAAATCACCATCATCACTTCTATCACTCATCATTGTCATACAGCACTACTATCATCATCATCATCATCATCATCATCATCATCATCATCATCATCATCTTCATCATCATTACTTATCACCAACTTCATCATACTCATCATCACTTACAATCCCCATATCATCGCTATCACAATTTCCCGTTGAGAGAGAGAGAGAGAGAGAGAGAGAGAGATGAATGGCTGGAGATGCGATGTTGGAGGGGAGGAAGGGTGACAGTAGGAGGACGGGAGGGAGGAAGAGAGGGTGGGACGGAGGGAGGAAGGGAGGGATAGAAAGAGTCGGAGGCAGGGAGGGGTGAAAAGGAGAGAGGAAGGGACGCAAGAGGGGAGGGAGGAAGAGAGAAAGGAAAGAAGGAAGGGGAAAGTGGGGATGGTGATAGAGCGGGGAGGGGGGGGAGAAAGATGGATGAATGGGTAGATGCATAAATGGAGAGAAAGAGAGAGGGAGAGAGAGAGAGAGAGAGAGAGAGAGAGAGAGAGAGAGAGAAGGGGGGGATCAATGGAGCAGTAATGGGATTATTGGGAGGGACTCACTACCTGAATTATTACCCGCTCAGCTGTGTAAATCTCTCTCTCTCTCTCTCTCTCTCTCTCTCTCTCTCTCTCTCTCTCTCCATTACTAAGTACTTCCTTCCCTCTTTTCCCTCCCTCCCTCTCCAATTACTACTACGCTCCTCCTTTCCCCCCTTCCTTCTCTCTCTCTCTCTCTCTCTCTCTCTCTCTCTCTCTCTCTCTCTCTCTCTCTCCTACCAGACAATAACAATTAAGGGTGTCCAATTTCGCTCTCACTATGCCACAACCAACATTACTACCACAATTACCACTACTACCAACATTACTACAACTATTACTACTGCAACAAAAACAACCAACATTGTCACTTCTTACAACCTACTACTACCACCACCACCACTATTACTACTATCACCACTACCAACATTACCACCATCTTCGCCCCTACGCCACAACAACCATTTAACTACCACAACAACCAACATTATTTTCAACATCTACCACAACTACCACCATCACAACCACTTTAACTACAACCATTATCACTTCCATATCTACCAACATTATTATTTCGACATCTACCAGCTACCAACTACCAACATCACTTATACATCTACCACAACTACCACCATCACTCTTATAATAACACAACTACCAGCACTCTCTACAACGACCAACATTACCCTACTACAACTACCAACATCCTACCACAACTGCCAACATTAACCTACCATAACTACCAACATTACTGCAGCTACCAACACTACCACAACTACCAAGATTACCCTACCACAACTACCAACATTACCCTACCATAACTACCAACATTACTGCAGCTACCAACACTACCACAACTACCAACATTACCCTACCATAACTACCAACATTACTGCAGCTACCATCACTACCACAACTACCAACATTACCCTACCATCACTACCAACATTACTGCAGCTACCAACATTCACTACTGGCATATAATGACCATTGTAACTGCTGCTGGTACTACAAACATTTCTCTCTCTCTCTCTCTCTCTCTCATATAAACATCTGCTCTACCTCTCATCTTCCCTCCCTCCCTCCCTCCCCTACTCACCCTTCCACTTTTTCTCTCCCTCCCTCCCTCACCCTTCTCTTTTTTCTCTACCCCTCCTCGTGATGAGGGGAGAGAGAGAGAAAAATGAGAGATTATGAAAGAGGGGAGGTAATGGGAGGTGGCTTATTAGAGAGAGAGAGAGAGAGAGAGAGAGAGAGAGAGAGCCCTTAAGTGACAGATGGAGAGGGTATAAAAGATAGAGGGAAGTGGAGGGGACGTGACTATTAAATGAGAGAGAGGGAGGAAGGGAGGGAGGAAGAGTAGCAGGGAGAATGAGGCGAGCGAAGGGAGAGAGAGGAGAGTGAGAGGAGAGAGAGGAGAGTGAGAGGAGAAAGGAAGGAGAGTGGGAGAAGGAGGAAGGAGTGTGAGAGAAGGAGGGAGGCCCGAAGAAGGGAGAGAAAGATGTACAGGGAGGAAGGGAGAGAGGAGGAGGAGGACTAGAGAAGGAAGGAAAGAGGTAGGGAGGAAGGGAGGTGGATGTGGAGGACTAGAAGAAAAGCAGGGAGACACGAATGGGAAGGGAGGGAAGGAGGGAGGAGAAAGACGACCCAATGACCAACGTAAATGATGATGATGATGATGATGACGATTAGGAGGAGGAGAAGGGTAAGTGTAGGGTGAAGGTGAGGGTGAGGATGAGGGTGAGGGTGAGGGTGAGGGTGAGGGTAAGGGTGAAGGTGAGGGTGAGGGTGAGGATGAGGGTGAGGGTGAGGATGAGGGTGAAGATGAGGGTGAGGGTGAGGGTGAGGAGGAGGGTGAGGATGAGGGTGAAGATGAGGGTGAGGGTGAGGGTGAGGGTGAGGGTGAGGAGGAGGGTGAGGGTGAGGATGAGGGTGAGGGTGAGGGTGAGGATGAGGGTGAGGTTGAGGGTGAGGATGAGGGTGAGGGTGAGGGTGAGGGTGAGGAGGAGGGTGAGGATGAGGGTGAAGATGAGGGTGAGGGTGAGGATGAGGGTGAGGGTGAGGGTGAGGGGAAGAATAAGAGGAAAGAATTTAACATTATGGGAAAGAGTCAAATATAATTGGCATAAACAAAGTACTAAGTGAAACAGTAATGGTACTCAGGAATGCTACTGTGACGTAATATGGTACTGTGACGTAGTAATGGTACTGTGACGCAGTAGTGGTACTCACGCATGGTACTGTGACGTAATAATGATAGTCAGGCATGGTACTGTGACGTAATAGTGGTACTCACACAGGGTACTATGACGTAATAATGGTAGTGACGTAATAATGGTACTGTGACGTAATAATGGTACTGTGACGTAATAATGGTAGTGACGTAATAATGATAGTGACGTAATAATGGTACTGTGACGTAATAATGGTACTATGACGTAATAATGGTACTATGACGTAATAATGGTAATGTGACGTAATAATGGTAGTGACGTAATAATGATACTGTGACTTAATAATGGTACTGTGACGTAATAATGGTACTGTGACGTAATAATGGTACTGTGACGTAATAATGGTACTGTGACGTAATAATGGTACTGTGACGTAATAATGGTACTGTGACGTAATAATGGTAGTGACGTAATAATGGTACTGTGACGTAATAATGGTACTGTGACGTAATAATGGTAGTGACGTAATAATGATACTGTGACGTAATAATGGTAGTGACGTAATAATGGTAGTGACGTAATAATGGTAGTGACGTAATAATGGTACTGTGACGTAATAATGGTACTGGGACGTAATAATGGTTGTGACGTAATAATGGTACTGTGACGTAATAATAGTAGTGACGTAATAATAGTAGTGACGTAATAATGGTACTGTGACGTAATAATGGTAGTGATGTAATAATGATACTGTGACGTAATAATGGTACTGTGACGTAATAATGGTACTGTGACGTAATAATGGTACTGTGACGTAATAATAGTAGTGACGTAATAATGATACTGTGACGTAATAATGGTACTGTAACGTAATAATGGTACTGTGACGTAATAATGGTACTGTGACGTAATAATGGTACTGTGACGTAATAATGATACTGTGACGTAATAATGGTACTGTGACGTAATAATGGTAGTGACGTAATAATGGTACTGGGACGTAATAATGGTACTGGGACGTAATAATGGTACTGTGACGTAATAATGGTACTGTGACGTAATAATGGTACTGTGACGTAATAATGATACTGTGACGTAATAATGGTACTGTGACGTAATAATGGTAGTGACGTAATAATGGTACTGGGACGTAATAATGGTACTGGGACGTAATAATGGTACTGTGACGTAATAATGGTACTGACGTAATAATGGTACTGACGTAATAATGGTAGTGACGTAATAATGGTACTGTGACGTAATAATGATACTGTGACGTAATAATGGTACTGGGACGTAATAATGGTAGTGACGTATAATGGTACTGTGACGTAATAATGGTTGTGACGTAATAATGGTACTGTGACGTAATAATGGTACTGTGACGTAATAATGGTAGTGACGTAATAATGGTAGTGACGTAATAATGGTACTGTGACGTAATAATGGTAGTGACGTAATAATGATACTGTGACGTAATAATGGTACTGTGACGTAATAATGGTAGTGACGTAATAATGGTACTGGGACGTAATAATGGTACTGGGACGTAATAATAGTACTGTGACGTAATAATGGTACTGGGACGTAATAATGGTACTGGGACGTAATAATGGTACTGTGACGTAATAATGGTAGTGACGTAATAATGGTAGTGACGTAATAATGGTACTGTGACGTAATAATGGTACTGTGACGTAATAATGGTACTGTGACGTAATAATGGTAGTGACGTAATAATGGTAGTGACGTAATAATGGTAGTGACGTAATAATGGTAGTGACGTAATAATGGTAGTGACGTAATAATGGTACTGTGACGTAATAATGATACTGTGACGTAATAATGGTACTATGACGTAATAATGGTACTGGGACGTAATAATGGTAGTGACGTATAATGGTACTGTGACGTAATAATGGTACTGTGACGTAATAATGGTACTGGGACGTAATAATGGTACTGGGACGTAATAATGGTAGTGACGTAATAATGGTACTGTGACGTTATAATGGTACTGTGACGTAATAATGGTAGTGACGTAATAATGGTACTGTGACGTAATAATGGTAGTGACGTAATAATGGTAGTGACGTAATAATGATACTGTGACTTAATAATGGTAGTGACGTAATAATGGTAGTGACGTAATAATGGTACTGTGACGTAATAATGGTACTGGGACGTAATAATGGTTGTGACGTAATAATGGTACTGTGACGTAATAATAGTAGTGACGTAATAATAGTAGTGACGTAATAATGGTACTGTGACGTAATAATGGTAGTGATGTAATAATGATACTGTGACGTAATAATGGTACTGTGACGTAATAATGGTACTGTGACGTAATAATGGTACTGTGACGTAATAATGGTAGTGACGTAATAATGATACTGTGACGTAATAATGGTACTGTGACGTAATAATGGTACTGTGACGTAATAATGGTACTGTGACGTAATAATGGTACTGTGACGTAATAATGGTACTGTGACGTAATAATGATACTGTGACGTAATAATGGTACTGTGACGTAATAATGGTAGTGACGTAATAATGGTACTGGGACGTAATAATGGTACTGGGACGTAATAATGGTACTGTGACGTAATAATGGTACTGTGACGTAATAATGGTACTGTGACGTAATAATGATACTGTGACGTAATAATGGTACTGTGACGTAATAATGGTAGTGACGTAATAATGGTACTGGGACGTAATAATGGTACTGGGACGTAATAATGGTACTGTGACGTAATAATGGTACTGACGTAATAATGGTACTGACGTAATAATGGTAGTGACGTAATAATGGTACTGTGACGTAATAATGATACTGTGACGTAATAATGGTACTGGGACGTAATAATGGTAGTGACGTATAATGGTACTGTGACGTAATAATGGTTGTGACGTAATAATGGTACTGTGACGTAATAATGGTACTGTGACGTAATAATGGTAGTGACGTAATAATGGTAGTGACGTAATAATGGTACTGTGACGTAATAATGGTAGTGACGTAATAATGATACTGTGACGTAATAATGGTACTGTGACGTAATAATGGTACTGTGACGTAATAATGGTACTGGGACGTAATAATGGTACTGGGACGTAATAATGGTACTGGGACGTAATAATGGTACTGGGACGTAATAATGGTACTGGGACGTAATAATGGTACTGGGACGTAATAATGGTAGTGACGTAATAATGGTAGTGACGTAATAATGGTACTGTGACGTAATAATGGTACTGTGACGTAATAATGGTACTGTGACGTAATAATGGTAGTGACGTAATAATGGTAGTGACGTAATAATGGTAGTGACGTAATAATGGTAGTGACGTAATAATGGTAGTGACGTAATAATGGTACTGTGACGTAATAATGATACTGTGACGTAATAATGGTACTATGACGTAATAATGGTACTGGGACGTAATAATGGTAGTGACGTATAATGGTACTGTGACGTAATAATGGTACTGTGACGTAATAATGGTACTGGGACGTAATAATGGTACTGGGACGTAATAATGGTAGTGACGTAATAATGGTACTGTGACGTTATAATGGTACTGTGACGTAATAATGGTAGTGACGTAATAATGGTACTGTGACGTAATAATGGTAGTGACGTAATAATGGTACTGTGACGTAATAATGGTACTGTGACGTAATAATGGTAGTGACGTAATAATGGTAGTGACGTAATAATGATACTGTGACGTAATAATGGTACTGGGACGTAATAATGGTACTGGGACGTAATAATGGTACTGTAACGTAATAATGGTACTGTGACGTAATAATGGTACTGTGACGTAATAATGGTAGTGGCGTAATAATGGTACTGTGACGTAATAATGGTAGTCACGTAATAATGGTACTGTGACGTAATAATGGTACTGGGACGTAATAATGGTAGTTACGTAATAATGGTACTGTGACGTAATAATGGTACTGTGACGTAATAATGGTACTGTGACGTAATAATGGTACTGTGACGTAATAATGGTAGTGACGTAATAATGGTAGTGACGTAATAATGGTACTGTGACGTAATAATGGTAGTGACGTAATAATGGTAGTGACGTAATAATGGTACTGTGACGTAATAATGGTACTGTGACGTAATAATGGTACTGTGACGTAATAATGGTAGTGACGTAATAATGGTAGTGACGTAATAATGATACTGTGACGTAATAATGGTACTGTGACGTAATAATGGTCTATCTATCTATCTATATACTCAGGCTGCTTCCCCCAGGGAAAGGGAGGTAGCCGAGACAGGACGACACACTCCCCATTTACTCATCCATTCAAACACATTCATTCGCATCTTAGCCCCAAAGGGGAGAACGGACAGATCCTCACCGCACCACACCGCACAAGGGTCAACTGTGCAATGCAATCAGTGACATCCGCAGCAGGGCCCGACAGCAGAGCTGGTTTACCCCTGCCACATCATAACAGACTCATCCCCTTACCCGCACCTGACCTGACTAGCTGATCAGACCAAATGCGGGAGAATATCCCCTCAGGGCTGCGTCATCACTTATTCATTCACAATTTCTCTCCATTTATTTCTGTCACGCACAGCCACTCTTCCTTGCTCAACAGACATCCCTCTCGCATCCAGCGCTCTCTTCACACTGTCCATCCATCCTATTTGTGGTCTTCCTCTCAGCCTTACACCTCTCACATCAGATCTAGTTATCTTTTTCACCAATCGCTCATTATCCATTCTCTCCATATGCCCAAACCATCGCAACACCCTCGGCTCAACTCTACCAGAACTCTAACGGTACTGTGACGTAATAGTGGTACTCAAGCATGGTACTGTGACGTAATAGTGGTACTCAAGCATGGTACTGTGACGTAATAATGGTACTCAGGCATGGTACTGTGACGTAATAATGGTACTCAGGCATGGTACTGTGACGTAATAATGGTACTCAGGCATGGTACTGTGACGTAATAATGGTACTCAGGCATGGTACTGTGACGTAATAATGGTACTCAGGCATGGTACTGTGACGTAATAGTGGTACTCAAGCATGGTACTGTGACGTAATAATGGCAGTGTGAGGTAGTAATGGTACTGTGACGTAACAGTGGTACTCAGGCATGGTACTGTGACGTAATAGTGGTACTCAGGCATGGTACTGTGACGTAATAATGGTACTCAGGCATGGTACTGTGACGTAATAATGGTACTCAGGCATGGTACTGTGACGTAATAATGGTACTGTGAGGTAGTAATGGTACTGTGGGGCAACAGTGGTACTCACGCATGGTACTGTGACTGCAGAAAGTTGAACTCCTCTTTGATGCGGTCACAGGTCTCGGCGATGGTGAACTTCAACTGACCAGGTCCCGCGGGGGGTGCTGGGGGGCCCTGGAGGGGGCACAAGAAGGGGTTAGTGTGTGAGGGGGTGTGGGGTGAGGGGTGAGGAGGTACGGGGGTGAGGGGTGTGGAATGAGGAGGTACGGGGGTGAGGGGTGTGGGATGAGGAGGTACGGGGATGTGGGGTGAGGGGTGTGGGGTGAGGGGTGTGGGATGAGGAGGTACGGGGATGAGGGGTGTGGGGTGAGGAGGTACGGGGGTGAGGGGTGAGGGGTGTGGGGTGAGGAGGTACGGGGGTGAGGGGTGTGGGGTGAGGGGTGAGGAGGTACGGGGGTGAGGGGTAATCGGTGTGGGGTGAGAGGTTAGGGGAGAGGAGGTACGGGGGTGAGGGGTGTGGGGTGAGGAGGTACGGGGGTGAGGGGTGAGGAGGTACGGGGGTGTGGGGTGAGGAGGTACGGGGGTGTGGGGTGAGGAGGTACGGGGGTGAGGGGTGAGGAGGTACGGGGGTGTGGGGTGTGGGGTGAGGAGGTACGGGGGTGAGGGGTGTGGGGTGAGGGGTGAGGAGGTACGGGGGTGAGGGGTGAGGAGGTACGGGGGTGAGGGGTGTGGGGTGAGGAGGTACGGGGGTTTGGGGTGTGGGGTGAGGAGGTACGGGGGTGTGGGGTGTGGGGAGAGGAGGTACGGGGGTGTGGGGTGTGGGGAGAGGAGGTACGGGGGTGTGGGGTGAGGGGTGAGGAGGTACGGGGGTGTGGGGTGAGGGGTGAGGAGGTACGGGGGTGTGGGGTGTGGGGTGAGGAGGTACGGGGGTGTGGGGTGTGGGGTGAGGAGGTACGGGGGTGTGGGGTGTGGGGAGAGGAGGTACGGGGGTGAGGGGTGTGGGATGTGGGGTGAGGGGTGAGGAGGTACGGGGGTGAGGGGTCCCACGAATAAAATACAAAATAACACAAAAATAAATCGCCTGACGGAAGGAATTAAGGGTGATCCTCCGTTTTTACCCAGATTCTTCAATATTATTCACTACACTTAAATGTATATTGAATAAAAAGTGTACAGATCCATAGCATGTAATTTTACTAACCACCGCTCTTAGGGAAAACGCAAGTGTGTGTGTGTGTGTGTGTGTGTGTGTGTGTGTGTGTGTGTGTGTGTGTGTGTGTGTGTGTGAGAGAGAGAGAGAGAGAGAAAGAAAATTGAATAAGGAGAGGAGTGAGTAAAGGGATCGGAAGGGCTTATTCTCTCTCTCTCTCTTTCTCTCTCTCTCTCTCTCCATTTATCTAAGCTACTACCTTGAAAAGATCAGTATATTAGCATCATGAGAGAGAGAGAGAGAGAGAGAGAGAGAGAGAGAGAGAGAGAGAGGTTAAAGGGAAAATTACCAGGGTGAAATGAGAGGGTCACATGGGGGAGGAAGGGAGGATAATAAGAGGGAGGGAGGGAGGGAAAGGGAGAGGGAGAGACAGAGAGGGGGAGGGAGAAGGGAAGGGGGAAAGAAAAGTGAGGGAATAGGCTGGAGGGAGGGAGGGAGAGAAGGAGCGAGGGAGAGAGAAGGGTAGAGGGAGGGAGAGAGAGAACAGAATAAGGAATAAAGACAAAACGGAGACGTTAGGAAGGGAGGGAGGGAAGAGGGAAGGAGGGATGGAAGAGGGAAGGAGGGATGGAAGAGGGAAGGAGGGATGGAAGAGAGGGAAGGAGGGATGGAAGAGGGAAGGAGGGATGGAAGAGGGAAGGAGGGATGGAAGAGGGAAGAAGGGATGGAAGAGGGAAGGAGGGATGGAAGAGGGAAGGAGGGATGGAAGAGGGAGGGAGGGATGGAAGAGGGAAGGAGAGAGAAGTAGAGTGGACAGATGGAGAGGAAAAATCAAAGGAGAGGGAAGGAATGCCGGACGATGGCAAAGAAAAAAGGATGGAGGGAAAGAGAGAGGAAGAGGAGGAGAAAGAGAAAGAAATAAAATGAAGGAAGGAAAGAAGGAGGGAAGGAAAATAAAGAATAACATAAACAAAAGAAGGAAAGAAGAGAAGGAAGGAAGGAAGATTGGATGGCTGGATGATGGATGAAATAAACGGATACGAGAGAGAGAGAGAGAGAGAGATAGCAGGTAATATGTTAGCGTCAGGGGAATGAGCTCACACCTAATTAGACCTGCCTCACCCCACCCTGCTTCATCCCACCTTCCCAACCCCTCCCTTCATCAATTCATCCATACTCTCTCTCTCTCTCTCTCTCTCTCCACTCACCCACTCTGACCCTCTTCACCTCACTTAACTCCTCCCTCCCTCCACTTCTCTCTCCTTCTCTCCCTCCCTCCTCTCTTCCCCCTCCACTTCTCTCCCTCCCACCTATTCTCTGCTCCCCCCTTTCACTTCTCTCCCCTCCCTCCTTTTTGCCTCTCCTCTCTCTTTCTCCCTACCTCCCTTCATTTCTTCCTTTCGCTCCCTTTATTCCCCCCATTCCCCCCCCCTCTCTCTCTCTCTAATGCCTGAGGAGGTGAGGCCGGTGGCTCATAAAGACCTCTTCATCTATTGTGCTGAGACAGAGAGAGAGAGAGAGAGAGTTAAAACATATATAAGACTAGTAAAATACCAAACAATAATAATAATAATAATAAACTAATAATAATTCTCTCTCTTTCTTTCTCTCTCTCTTTCTTTCTCTCTCTCTCTCTCTCTCTCTCTCTCTCTCTCTC
>NC_137015.1:40822404-40824904 GCF_032717465.1 Coenobita brevimanus | reverse complement strand
GGAAGTGGGGTCATGCACAGTGGGTGGGAGCATGCAATGAGGGCGGGATAATGCAGTACGTGGGTGGGCCATGCAACTGAGGGTGGGATCATGTAGTGTACGGGTGGGATACTGTAGTGTGAGGGTGGGATCATGTAGTGTAGGGAGAAGTCATGCAGCGAGGGCGAGGTCATGCACTCAGGATAGGGTCATGCGAAGCCACACAGTGTTATGCTGGCCTCTGACCCATTATCTCCCAGCCTCCCATCACACTCTCGGCCAGACCAAACGCGCTGCCTCACCACCTAAACCACCACCGTCACCGCTGCCTTGTCACATACACACACGTTTTGTTTCGACACCTATCTCTCAGAGGCTGTCAGCGTGTTTGGCGGGGCTGGGGTCATGCGGTGGAGAGAGGGGTCATGCAGTGGGGGGGGAGGGGTCATGCAGTGTTGGGAAAGTTTTGGCTAGGTGTTAGATTAGGTTAGGTTTAGATGTTAGGCTAGGAAGGCATGAGGGTGGGTTCATGCAGTGGTGGGGTGGGGTGGGGTGGGGTGGTTGAGTTGGGCTGGGTTGGGTAAGGTCAGGTTAGGTTAGAAATGAGTGAAGTTGAGGTGATGCAGTTAAGAGGGCTGGATTATGCAATGCACTGGTCTGGGTTGGATTAGATTGGGTTGTTAGGAAGGAGTGAGAGTGCGACCATGCAGGTGAGGGGATTGGGTCATGCAATATCAAGATAATCTATACTCCTTTACTCTAACCTGGCCCAGATTTTCGTCCTTTTGCGGTATATTACCCGTAGCTCTGTGGCAGAAAGATTCCTACCGCTCTACATACTCTCCATAGCACTTCTTTGTGACTAGCATCGTAATCTATTGTCAATCTGTTCTAATTCAACATTCCAGATGCAGAGATGGGAATTTAGAGTGAAAAGAGTGTAGACAAACTTATCCTAACTTCTAATTAACTTTATTCTGGTCAAGTTACCCAAAATCTATCTTTTTCAGAGAGAGAGAGAGAGAGAGAGAGAGAGAGCGTGACAATGAGTGTGCGTGAGAATGTATACGGTGTGTGTGTGTGTGTGTGTGTGTGTGTGTGTGTGTGTGTGTGTGTGTGTGTGTGTGTGTGTGAGAGAGAGATAGAGTGATTACAAACAGAGTGATAACGCAGGGAGTAAAGATTAAAGATAAGAGCGAAAACAGAGAAAAAAAAGAGAGAGAAAGAGAGGCCTGGTAGCCTAAAATCAATAGCAATTTCCCCTCATCACAACTACCACCACTGCTACCACAACTACCACCACTACCGCTACAGCTACCACCATCGCTACCACAAATACTAACACCACTACAACCACAAGCACCACCACCTCCACTACCACAACTATCACCACCATTACAGCTACCACAACACCTACCACAACCACCACAACTACCATTGCCACAAAATCCACAACTATCACCACCATTACAGCTACCACCACAACTATCACCACCACCACCTCCTACCACCACTACCACAACTACCACCTCTACCACAGCGGTGCGGGTGAGGGATAGAGACAGAGCCAAGGATAATTAGTTACCAATTAACAGGGGAATTACCAGCCCACGCCAGAGAGAGAGAGAGAGAGAGAGAGAGAGAGAGAGAGAGAGAGATCCAAGCAATCCATCACTCACTTTCAGTTCTCTCTCTCTCTCTCTCTCCCTCTCTCATTCCACTCTTATTCACGAGAGAGAGAGAGAGAGAGAGAGAGAGAGAGAGAGGGGGGGGGAGAAGGAGGGGAATGCAAGAGTGAATTAAACTGAGTGGAGAGAAATTAGGACAGAAGTAAGCGAGGAGGGAGGAAGAGGGAGAGAGGGGGAGAGGAGGGAAGGGAGAGGAGAGATGGAGGGAAGGAAAGTCACATAAAGAGAAGGCAAGAGAAAGACAAAGAGCTTAGAGAAGGAAGGAACAATGGAACAAAAGGGAAGAATAATAAGTAGGAAAGACGTGATAAATGAAATAACGATAATTATTACAATGGTGGGGATCAGTGGCGAAGAGAAAATAATAATAATAATAATAATTATAATAATAATAATAATAATAATAAATACCTGTTGTACTTGAGTGAGAGAGAGAGAGAGAGAGAGAGAGAGAGAGAGAGAGAGAGAGAGAGAGCAATAATCCTTAATTCAGCACGGTCTTCCCACCATAAATCACCTCCACTCCCCCACACTCCATTTTCTGTGACTCAAAAAACAAAAAACGTAAATTAACCACTTCATCACGGTGACGTCATAACGGTACTTTAGTCTTTATCAGCCAGACGATTTATTTGTTTATTTATTTATTTATTTGCTATATCTAACCCACGCAGCTCGAGGCCTTCTATGTAATGCAATATAAGTGAATGCATGGGTAGTGGTGGTGGTGGTGGTGGTGGTAGTTGTAGTAGTAGTAATTAGTAGTAGTAGCAGTCATAGTGGTAATATTAGTCACATTAGCATCAGAATCAGCATTAGCATGAGCAGCAGCT
>NC_137015.1:40807404-40817404 GCF_032717465.1 Coenobita brevimanus | reverse complement strand
GGGTGAATGCTATGTGTGGTGGTGTGGATGACTAATTGTAATGGTGGCTGTGGTTGGAGTGGTGGTGTGGGTGTGGTATGTGTGGTGATGTGTATAACTGTTACGTGCGTGAGACTGGTATGTGTGGTAGTCGTGGTGGTAGCAGTAACAGGTGCGGTTGTGGTAGTTATGGTGGTAATAGTGGTAGTTGTGGTATAGATAATGACAGTGGTAGAGCAAATACTGAGAGTCAAAGGTGCATATCAGGCAGGTATAACATTAACCCTTCCTTTGCCATCACAGGTTTTTTCTTTCTTTTATTTCGCACATGCAGACGATTTTGTGCTTATAGGAGGGGGTTTGAGGTGGAGGGGTTAGAGAGTCTTCATTAACCCCTTCACTCCAACAGGTTCATTGTAAAGTGAAGAAAAATCGTCTGGTTGAAGAATAAAAGGCCGGTGTGTGTGTGTGTGTGTGTGTGTGTGTGTGTGTGTGTGTGTGTGTGTGTGTGTGTGTGTGTGTGTGTGTGTGTGTGTGTGTGTGAGAGAGAGAGAGAGAGAGAGAGAGAGAGAGACTCGACCGTGTACCTGCATCGTTCCAGCATAAATACCAATAATAATAATAACAATAATAATAATAATAATACAATCTTTCAATAGTACTTCATTATATCTATTTTCTTACTCCTTCCAGTTCAGGTGATGGCCAGGTGTAGTCAGAGTGGAGGGCTGATCTGACTAGTAACCAAGGAGACTCATTCCTACCTCATAACAAAGATCCCTAACCCCTTGTGGCTCAGTTGATGGTCAGGGGTAGTCAGACTGGATGGATGATACTTCTCTCTCTCTCTCTCTCTCTCTCTCTCTCTCTCTTTCTCTCTAATTGTAGCTGGTCTATCCATTAATATTACGGACCAATCACCCAGGAAGGACTTCAAGGTCTGTATATTTATGTAACTAATTCAGTATGGACGGTGGGTATTAGCGCGGCGAAAGAGAGAGAGAGAGAGAGAGAGAGAGAGAGAGAGAGAGAGAGACCATCTATTAGCGTGGAAATGGGTTACGGTATCTCGGAAAAGGGCATAAAAACGTCGTGGTCAGCTGAGTTAGCACACAATCAGATAAATAGATAGACAGGTAAAGGAAAAAAATAGATAAATAGGTAGGCATTGGTGTAGATTTTTACTGATCGATACATAGATAGACAGACAAAGCCTTACACATCATCAACATCATCATCATATTTCCCAAAGGTAAAGCGATCCTAGATTGAAAAACAGGTAGGCTAGGAGGAGGAAGTGCTAATGATAGATAGATAGGTAGGCAGATAGATAGATAGGCTACATGGAAAGAAATTTTATCATCATCATCATCACCACCACCACCATCATCATCATCATCATCATCATCATCATCATCATCATCATCATCATCATCATCATCATCATCACCACCACCACCATCATCATCATCATCGTCCTATTTCCCACTAGAGTAGGCTAATCTGAAGGTATGAAAGAATGCAGAACCAGGAACAGGAACAAGCAAGCAAGCACACACACACACACACACACACACACACACACACACACACACACACACACACACACACAGCACAGCACATATTAAAACAGACAGGCATACTGGTGAATACAAAAATACAAGGAAACGTGGAAGGAGGGAGGGAGGGAGAGAGAGAGAGAGAGAGAGAGAGAGAGAGAATAAGAGGGGGGGGGTAGGGAGAGCAGGTAGGTAGAAAAAGCTTAAGGCTATCAGTGGAGAAGCGAGGAGGGAAAGGGAGGGGAGGGAAGAGGGAGGGAGGAAGGAGAGAAAAGGTTAAGGAGGGAGGGAAGGAGGGATTGGAGGGACAATGAATGAGTTGGAGAAAAAAAATCAACTAAAGAGAGAGAGAGAGAGAGAAAGTGAGAGAGAGAGAACAAATAAGGAGGGAAGGAAGGAAGGATGAGAAGAATGGATGAAAAGTGAAGGAAAGCAAACAGAAAAGAGGGAAGAATAAAGGGTATGGAAAAAGATGAAGGGAAAAAGGTGGATGGTGGAGACAAGAATGGAAATGAGGTAGGGAAGGAGAGAAAGGAGTGAAGGAAAGGAGGAAAGAAAGTAGGTAAGGATGGAAAGAGAGGGAAGGATGGGGGAGGCAATGGGAGAGTACGGAAGGTGGGAAGGATGAAGGATGTGAAGATATGGATGGAGGTAGGGAGGAAGGGAAGGAGAGAAGGATGAATGGATGGAGGGAAGAATGATTAAGAAGAGAGGACAACTGCAGTATGCCAGTTGGCCCATGCTAGGCAGCTCCTAGAAGAGCAACTGAACTACTAGAAAGAGACAAGGATAGCAAAGAAGAAGGCTCTCCCCCGCCCTCCAAACCCTCCAGCCAAAGCCGGCAGGAAAAAGTCAGAAAGAACATCAAGCACTATAGACAAACTGGTGTGGACATGTTATAGGAAAGTGTGAAGGGAGTAGGAGGAGGAGTAATGAGAGAAGGATGGAGGGAGGTATGGAGGAAGGGAGACAGAGATGGATGGAAGGAGGGATGGAAGGTGTGGGAGATACGAATATAAAAGCCAGCTGGCAAATTGGCCGATACCGTACTAGGCATGTACTGCAAGTGACTAAACTACTAGAATAAGACAAGGATAGCAAAGACGGAGGAATGGAGGTAAGGAGAGGAGGGATGGAGGTAAGGAGAGAAGGGATGGAGGTAAGGAGAGAAGGGATGGAGGTAAGGAGGAAGGGAGGGAGGGAGAGAGGGAGGGAGGGAGGGAAGACATCAATTAGCAACACCCATTACTGAACAAGTGGCCGCTGGAGGGAGGGAGGGAGGGAGGGAGAGATGGACGGGAAAGGGGAGGGAGGGGAAGGAATGGGAGAGATGGAGGGGTAGGGGAAGGAGGGAGGTAAGGAAGAACCGCCTAAGGGAAGGAAGGAGAGACGGTATGGGATGGATGGGAGGTGCAGGGGAAGGGGGAGGGGAGGAAGAAGAGAAGATACGGGAGGGATGGAGATATAAAGTATGGAGGGGGGAGGGGGGAAGAAGGTAAGGGAAGAACGGAGAGAAGTGGGAAGGAGAAGGGAGGGAAGGGAGGGGAAAGAGAAGGAAAGGGAAGGAGAGTGGGGAGAGGATGGACGGAGAGGCAAATGGGAAGGGAGTGAAGGAAAGGGTAGGGGAGAGGGGAGGGGAGGAAGGACTAAGGGAGTGAAGGAAAGGGTAGGGGAGATTGGAGGGGAGGAAGGACTAAGGGAGTGAAGGAAAGGGAAGGGGAGAGGGGAGGCGAGGAAGGACTAAGGGAGTGAAGGAAAGGGTAGGGGAGGGGAGGGGAGGAAGGACTAAGGGAGTGAAGGAAAGGGTAGGGGAGGGGAGGGGAGGAAAGGGTAGGGGAGGGGAGGGGAGGAGGCAGGAGCAAGTGATATATATAAACATAAGCCCCGCCTGCTGAGGAAGTTTCATAGGCTGGTTGGAAATTAGGCATATATAATACCGAAAAATACAGGCCTATTATACCTGATCCTTGGTTACTAGCTGAGAGAGAGAGAGAGAGAGAGAGAGAGAGAGAGAGAGAGAGAGAGGGGGGGGAGGAGGGTTACTGGTAGATTTGATCCCCAGGGAAGGTGTGGGGGGGGAGGGAGGGTCTCCAAGGGAAAATGAGAGAGATACTGGGGGGGGGAGGGAGGGACGGGATGAAGAGGAGAGAAGCATGGAGAGAAGAAAGGAAGGGTACGGCAGGACGGAGGGAAAGATGGAGGGAACGCGAAAGGATGGATGGAGGGAGGGAGGGACAGAAGTGTATGGCAGGATGGAGAAAATGATGAAATACAAGGAGGAAGGAAAGGAATGAACAGGAGAGGAAAGAAAGAAGGAAGGAAGGAAGGAAGGAAAGAAGGGAAGGAGGGAGGGAAGCAAAATAGACAGAACGGAAAGAATACAGTAAGATAAGGAGGAAGGACGGAAGGAACGAATGAAGAAAGACATATGGAATGATGAAAGGAAGGAAGGAGGCAATGAAGAAAACCGATTAGGGAAGTAAAACTACACACACACACACACACACACACACACACACACACACACACACACACCTCCATAAACATCCACCAACACAAAACATAAACACAGCTATCTCAAACCCAAACACCAACAAACACACAAACACCAAGCCTACACACACACACACACACACACACACACACACACCTTCATCCCACTCTCACATATTTGTTAATCCCCTAAAGACCTGCCTTTATTTCTCTCTCTCTCTCTCTCTCTCTCACCGAGCACGTGGGGAGAGAGAGAGAGAGAGAGGAAAGCTGAATGAGTGACTATCTTTCCATATCATCGTCACAGATAGATACAACACCGGAAATAGATAGAAACGGGTCACTCCCCCCAAAATAGACTAACGTAAATACAGGAAGAATAGATTACGCCTGAGAGACAGATGGATGGATAGATAGACAGACGGATAGATAGATCGAAAGATAGACAGATAGAAGGATGGCTAGACATAGACATATAGCCTATAGATGGATGGATAGACAGATTTATAGATAGATAGATGGACGGCTACAGATAGACAGACAGATGGATGTATGGCTAGACAGACAGACAGACAGGCGAACACATAAGCTAGTGGCGATAGATAAAAAGATACATAGAGGGGTTGGTAAATATGGTAGATAGGCAGACGGAAGAATAGATAGACAGATAAGCGTAGACGATAGACACACGGATAGATAATTTAACAGATAGATAGATAGGCTGGTAGATGTAGTAGATAGAAAAGGTAGATAGATAAAAGGGCTTGAGGTACCCCTTCTCCCATTAACCGTTATCATCTTCCTCTTCCTGCACCATTATTCCTCTCTCTCTCTCTCTCCCTCCCTCTCTCTCCACCATTACCTCCTTTTCCCAAATTCCTCCTCCATTATAATAATTTTTCCTCCACCATCATTATCCCCTATTTCTCTCTCTCTCTCTCTCTCTCTCTCTCTCTCTCTCTCTCTCTCTCTCTCTCTCTCTCTCCATTACGTCCCTACCCTTTCTCCTTCCTCCACTATTCCCTATTACATTCTCCTATTTCCTCCCTATCATTTTCTTTCCCTTCCTCCTTTCTCTCCTTCTCTCCTTTATTCAATTCTTCCCTCCTGTCAGCTCTTATTTCCCCATTATTATTCCTCTCTCTCTCTCTCTCTCTCTCCCCCTCTCTCTCTAAATCTCGTATTCATTTTTCTTTACCAATTCCTTCTCACCTTCAGTCTTTCATTCAACATCTCACTTTCACTCACTCTCTCAATCACAATTTCTTTCTTTTACCATTCTTTAATTCACTCTTTCAAAATTCTCACTCACTTTCATTCACTCAATATCCCCCCATCTCTCTCTCACTCTCTAACCCTACTCATTCTTTTACACTACCGTACTATCATTCACTCACTGTCACTCAATGTCGCCATGGTATTACCTGGCTACGTAATTCCTGTTTCTCTCACTCTCTTTAATTTCTCTTTCCCACTCACTCTCAGCTTAAATCCACTCACTGCCAATTTCTCACGGCCACTATCAATTACCCCACCCCCCTCTCTCTCACACAGAATTCCCTGTTATCTCCCTCTCTTCAGTCATGTCACTCACTCACCTCTCACACTCCACACTCCTATCTCTCACATTATCTCACTTTTATTCAGTAATTCCTCTTATCGGCCTCTATCAACACCTTCACCACCATCACGTACCTGTATTTCTAAATCATCGAGGTTTTTTTTTTTTTTTTTTTTTTTTTCGAAAGGGAGATTTTGAGAGAGAGAGAGAGAGAGAGAGAGAGAGAGAGAATGTCAGGGTAATGGAGTACCGTACACCATCATTTACTGAATAATTAAGTCTATCATTTAGCCCATTAACACTTATTTAACATTATAATTGTTACAGAGAGGCTGGCTCACTAATTAGCCTCACCTGCATAATTAGCCCGTGGAATACCGTACGTGACCCCATTACTATTAATTAACCAACCATATTCACTCTAGTCGATAATTACCCGTACGAATATCCCCAGAAGGCCACGTCATTAACCCTTTTAATTACCCATTTCAAGCCAATAATAATCCCCACAACTATATACATTACCTAGTTTTATAATTAACCATAATAATTAGTACTACCCATTAATTACCCCATGATACCCATTACTGTCAACACCGTCAATCATATAACCCATTAAATCTCCTAATTGTCCACCATTACAATTACGTACCCCATTCAGATCCATTATATTGAAGCCTACCAATCAAATTCTTCCCCATTAGCCTATTTCCGGGTATCGTAACCTCTCTCGACCTCAGCACCACCAAACCTCTTACATCAAGCTACCGGCACTACACTTTTTTTTTATGCAAAGAAGGAACCCAAGGCCAGACGCCGGTACGATTACTACAGATGCTACACTACGAGAAGGATATAGAAAAGTATTGTACTGCTTAACAATTCAACTGATATATACAATCCCCAAAACTAAAACACCAAGGGGGCCAGTACCAAACAAAGCAATCAGGCAGCCTTTTCCAGCACCCCTAAAATTGACTTCACACCACAAGTCAACAAACGCTGCCCTGAGTAGTCACAAAATCAATTATTATCACCTGTAATTAAGTACCTCATTAAAATCCTTCATTACAATTATATACCCCATTAAAATTCATTATATCTAATTAGCCTTATTATCATTTTCCTAAACTCTATGGCTCGTAGTCTCGTCAGGTGTGGAAGCTCCCAAACACATCTTCCTTACCGACTTATTTTTGAACATGGCTGGTTAATATCCTTATGTAAGTTACCGGTATATATGCAGCGTTTGGCCGTATGTGAAGGATTTATATAACACAGGATAGTAAGGTGTAACAAAATAAATCGCTAGGGAAACGGTGTTAGGGAGCTACTTTAACCGACGTGAATACCAGCCTGTGTCTAATCCCACACTGATCCTACACGCCAGCCTCCCTCATGCACTGCCTCCACCTCATCCTCAGCCTTCCTCTCCTCTCCCTGCCACCACCACAACCACAACCGTAACCACCACCACCACCACCACCACCAATTCTAATGGCGCTATTAACTGGCAACTGGGCTAATGGAGCCAGCCTCATTACCGTCATTACTGGCATCCATAATTACATGATTGCCAACTAATTATACGAAACAGCTAACAATATAATAATAATAATAATAATAATAGCAACAACACTATACCCAAATGTAACAAAAATAAATAATAATAATAATAATAATAATAATAACAACGATAATAATAAAGCACCCCCCCAGCCAAAGGTAATGATACGGTAGGTAGCCTAATAACACCACACATGATTCTATAACAATTATCTATAACATACTGGCATAATTATAGTTATTAATAAGTAGCTGGGAACATCACCTATCATTTCACATCAATCACTCAACAGTAATGGCTGTGGTGCTAAGACAACTGGCTATGCATATTTCAATAATAATAATAATAATAATAATGGTAATGATGATAGTAGTAGTAGCAGTAGTAGTAATAGTAGTAGTAGTAGTAGTAGTAGTAACAATAATAATAATAATAATAATATCCCACCCATTATTTTTAACCCATTCAACCTTCACTACACACTCCACTGCCATCAAAAATAATGCAGGAGACTAATGACAATGGGGAAAATTATTACGTGTATTTACATGAAACCAACCCATTACCTGCACTAATTAACGGCAAATTACACCCATTACTCTGACATATGATAAGGTTGATAATGGAGATATAGACAGATAGAGAGAGAGAGACAGGGATAGATAATGACAATGGGGCTATTTCATGACAGGCCAGTGACCCATTTTCGCCATTCATTAACATTAATTACACCCATTTATTAATGCGACATACGAATACTAAAAATAATGGTTAAAATAATAGAACCGGAAGAACTAGATATTACTCATTAACCTGACTCGAAAATGGGACGGTTTCAAGTCTAATGGTAACAATGACCCATTAATGGTATTCATTAACGATAAATGACACCCATTAAGCTGGTATAATGAAAATGGCTGAAAAATAATGGCAGGAAACAAAGGTAAATTCATTACATAGAGTTCAAAATGGGACAATTTCATGATTAACAGAGCAGTACCCCATTTATTACATTTATTAACGATATTCCCATTAAAGATAATAAAGAATATAATGACAGCAAAGAGAGTTATGCCTTCGTTAACTGGACCAATTCCACGATGATCTATTTCTTATCAATACATCACACCCATTTATTTAACTTGGCAAAACCGTCAAGGGATGTTATGTCTATGTAACTGCCCAAAACCATTAACACAGCCATGGCCCCTCATTTGGCATCTCATTACAGGTAAATTGCCCTAACCTACACTCATTAAAAGCACTTAATTACAAAAACTGGCTACAAATAACAACGGATAAAACTAATGAAGGAAATAGGTATCAAGATGCAGGTAATTGGGCTTGTAATTGGACGAAATCCATAGTGCTTCAGGAAATGACAGATTTTAATTGGAGTTGTAAAATAAAAGAGGAAAAGGGGGCGCCAAAACTCGACATGTAAAAACTTCTGACAATTTCCTAGTAAGAAAAAACTAGTAGAAATATGACAATAT
The DNA here is from genome assembly GCF_032717465.1 of Coenobita brevimanus. Lineage (NCBI taxonomy): Eukaryota > Metazoa > Arthropoda > Malacostraca > Decapoda > Coenobitidae > Coenobita > Coenobita brevimanus. The sequence continues at coordinate 40,808,749 of NC_137015.1, read as the reverse complement.
TCTTTTACCCTCAAAATAATTTAAGAGACGAATGTGAGTCAAAATAATGATGTCACTACTGATAAACACCAATACCTCATTAACAGGGCTATGACAAATATACATAATATTTGTATGAAATGAGTTAGTAAATAAATAGGCTGAAAAGTTCCACCAAAACCATTTAGTGGAAATTGGGTCATGATTAAAATAATGGGTTAAAATGGGACCAAATAAAAGAAAACGGAATTGGAAAACAGGTCAGCTGCAAGTAAAATGGGCCTAATTTATTAAATCATCGAGAAAAATGAGTCCAAATCATTAAAATTCAGGTGGAAAAATGGGTCAAAATAATGGGGTGGGAAAAGCGACTAACCGGCAACCCCGCCCGCCACACCACAGAAAACTGGTGTCTTTGGAGGGGGAACTAAGGCAGCCGGCGTCGCTCTTATTTAACACCTTATTCCTCACGATACATACTGCTCCGGGGGGCCTGGGCGCTGGATACATGTCGGCACCGATGTCTTTCGTCTCTCGCGTCGTTATAGTTCCACCAGGGTAGGCCTAGGCATGGTTTTCTGACAAAAATTTGGCTGGTAAATACACTCGTGGCAGGCCTATGCGTTCGGCTCGCCCCGCGCGCCGCACACAAACACTTCCCTTATTTCTCTAGCACTTTCCGCCGGCACTGCGCATCCCTAGGCCTACACTTGCCACTGCAGGCCTAGCTTGCACTTTCAACTCACTGCTGATCGTTTCTCCAAGTGATTCACGCCCATAAATCCAGCGAATATTCACAAAGTAAGGAGAGAGCGTCGGCAAACCATTGTCTCACTCGGACCTTCAAATCCTGTAATGGCGTTCTGCATCCTGGCGAGAGGGGCCGCTGATTGGTCTTGGCGCCGTCCAATCACAGCGCCATACTCCCCTTAAACCCCGCCTCCTTGAAACAAACTCGCATCGGGTCCACGTTTCCCGGCGCATTGATCACATATTTACTCTTATTTCTGGCGATTTACGCTATATTTCTGCAACTAACGTAACTCTAGAGCTCAAGCATAAAATCCCCCATCGGAAATTAACCCCATCGCATTTTCAACGCCTGAATTAAGACCGAAAACAAGTAAAATAAGGAGTCAGCTTGGGTTGTAAACAAAGTGGCCAGACAGACAGACAGACAGACAGACCACAACTACAAGTGTTTATGGAGTTGTAGACAAGACAGAGAGAGAGAGAGAGAGAAGGGTGATAGGTAAAACTGATGAGAGAGAGAGAGAGAGAGAGAGAGAGAGAGAGAGAGAGAGAGAGAGAGAGAGAGAATAATGGAAGGAAAGGAATTATGAGAGAGAGAGAGAGAGAGAGAGAG